>NC_064627.1:280090107-280393137 GCF_023864275.1 Schistocerca cancellata
CTAATGACCTTAGCAGTTGAGTCCCATAGTGCTCAGAGCCACTTGAACCATTTTGAACCCCCCAAACTCGCCAAATCTGAACCTGATCGAAAACATCTGGGATGTGATTGAACATGGCGCCAGAGCTCATAGCCCCACTCCCTGGAATGTACAGGAATTGTGTGACTCGTGTGTGCAGATGTGGTGCCAATTCCCTCCAGCGACCTACCAAGGCCTCATTGCTTCCGTACCACGATGCATCGCCGCTGCTATCCGTACCAGAGGTGGACATACTGTCTATTAGGAAGGTGGTCATAAAGTTCTGGCTGATCAGTGTATTTATGCAGGAATTATTCACTGTAAGAAACTATCCCTTGCATTATTAGTGCGTTAAAAACAATGGTTGATACTCTATCAAAATTTGGGTGCACTTATGTACAGGTCACCCATATCTTAATTAGTATAATTAATGACACGCTATGACATCACTATCTGGCTGCCCTGGAGGATTCTGTACTAGAAGATTATAGTAGACTTGTAACTAATGGTGGGAAATTCAAAAAAAAAATTAAGTATGAATGTTTCTACATGTGAGGATGCACATCGAAAATCACACGAAAGACACCACTAAATTACACTAATATTCTGTGTTGATGCACATTAAAAATCACGAACAAGACATCACTAAATTATACTAGTATTCTGTGTTTAAACAATTTCACACCTTTGTGCTGCTACCACCACCACCATTGGGATAGGAATGGTAGAGGTACGCACTTTATTTAAACCAAGCAAAAGCGCAGGGAGGGGTCCCGCATGTCGATGTTTCCAGGATCGCGTACACCTCAACCGATAGCCAGCACAGGGTCGACGCCATAGCACCACTACGACTGCTGCACCGCACTCCATTGTTCATGGGATGGCTGCCACTTCGTGTTTAAGGAGACGCACCCTCAGCCAAAAGTTACTCGCATGCCAGCCTGAAATTACAATACTGAAGTTCCAAATCCATGATGGGCAACAGCGGGGAAAATCGAAGCAACAGAGGCGATGTCGTCAAACGTTTTCTTCGCTTGGTTTCCTCAAACCAAACAATCGTAGATTTTGCTCACCTAGGTTAGATTCATCTCGTCCGAGAAAGGCACATGAGCATTTCAGCAAGTGGTAACTCATGGACACACAGATGTCTGTACGTAGCTCGTTCCAGAGCATGCAAGTACTTCAGTTTGTGCATGCAACAACCTGATTGGCTAATTTCAATCCTAAATACCTAGGGAACGGTGGAATGTATCGAATTTTTTTCTTGACAATTATTTCTCTGCACAACCTCCTCTGCAACACCCTTACAAGCTTTTCAGACTGTTTCTGGCCACCCTGTAAGTATCGCTAATGTTGTTACTAAGGGTTATAAGTACTTTTTCGTTTTCGATACTGTAAAACACATCTCTTCTACCGCATGCTCTTTGATTTCCATATTTTAGGAGGAGGTAGCATAATTTAAACAAGAAAATAATGAAACTTCCTGGCAGATTAAAACTGTGTGCCGGACCGAGACCCGAACTCGGGACCTTTGCCTTTCGCGGGTAAGTGCTCTACCAACTGAGCTACCCAAGCACGAGTCACGACCCGTCCCCACAGCTGTAATTCCGCCTGTATCTCGTCTCCTACGTTCCAAACTTCACAGAAGCTCTTCTGCGAACGGTGCAGAACTGGAACTCCTGGAAGAAAGGATATTGCGGAGACATGGCTACGCCACAGCCTGGGGGATATTTCCAGAATGAGATTTTCACTCTGCAGCGGAGTGTGCACTGATATGAAACTTCCTGGCAGATTAAAACTATGTGCTGGACCGAGGTACTGGCAGAATTAAAGCTGTGGGGAGGGGTCGAGAGTCGTGCTTGGGTTGCTCAGCTGATAGAGCACTTGCCCGCGAAAGGCAAAGGTCCCGAGTTCGGGTCTCGGTCCGGCACACAGTTTTAATCTGCCAGGAACTTTCATATCAGCGCACACTCCGCTGCAGAGTGAAAATCTCATTCCGGAAGAAAATAATGACCAGCAAATATGGACTCTAAATTGCATAATTTCAGAGTTATGAACAGCAGAAGAGATGTATTTCACTGTATCGAAGATGAACAGGTGCTCATTGCTCTTAGGGTATGCATTTTGGAGCATATGTTTACTAGACATTTTTTTCGTATTTTGTTTCATACCATCACCTCTGAAAGTTGCCTATCCTAAAATCGTAGCAACAACAGTACCGGTCATGTATATCCATTGTCGGAGGTATTGGAACGTTTTTCGCTTATAACTTTAGACTCGATCATCTCTGAACCAGAATCCCTTACCTCAGATTGATACCCTTCTCCATCATCTCTGAAAGTCTAACATCATCACGGAATCATCCTGTCTACTAAAACTCGTCGTTCTCTGGTGGCAGGGATCGTGGAAGGTTGTACACCACACGTTGTTTTCCATCGCGTTCTCTTGTTATAGTGTGCGTGTACAGAAAGAGGACGACTTCGTATTATTTAAACACAGCAGGTCTTCAGCACTTGATGCGCAAGCCTAGATGTTCCGACTAGCACTCCCACCTTGTTTTTTTTTTTTTTAATGTACAGATGCACACAGATTTTTTTGGCTGTAATAGAGTTCTCATATCTCCACTGAATGCTTCAGGTATTACTTGCGCGGTCACGTTGCCCTTCTCATGTGGAAGAAATGGTATTTTTGCTTTGACGTCGTGTTTCAGAGGGAGGAACTTGAACATTGAACCCAATTACCCCCTGTCAACCAACTGCATTTGACTCTAGAAAGTAGCCGGCCGGTCTGGCCGAGCGGTTCTAGGCGCTTCAATCTGGAACCGCGCGACCGCTACGGTCGCAGGTTCGAATCCTGCCTCGGAGATGGATGTATGTGATGTCCTTAGGTTAGTTATTTTTAAGTAGTTCTAAGTTCGAGGGGACTCATGACCTCAGATGTTAAGTCCCATAGTGCTCAGAGCCATTTGAACCATTTTGGACTCTAGAAGCTGACATCCAATTATGATAGATGACTTTCATCGTTTTAATGCTAGCACTATTGTAGTGTTCAGTGTTATAGGTTGTTTCTCCTAAGCGTGATGAGGTGCATTTTATCTGGTATTTCGATAGGTATTTGCAATTTAGTTTCTGCAATTTGTAATTGAAGTTAGCACAAACAAATGCTACTCATCACATCTTTCATGCGACACTCATTGTTGACGAAACTGCCTGTTTGTTTCCTGTTGTGAACAAAATGATTTTAAAGCAGAATTTTAAGTACCCATATACTACACGGTTTCCCGCATCTCACCAGGGCAAGTCCCACCCCAGTTACACGACTCGCAGACATTCAGAAAATTTTTGCTCACTTTCACATCAATAACACTGTACGCAGGCAGTTGGGTTATACATTTTTTGTCCTGAGAGTTGACAATGTTGTGACAGGAAGGGCGCCTGACCACCCCTTTATCCACCTTAAACCACCCACGCCAAATATGTGGGTAGCGATGCCGACTGTGCACCGGTGTGGGACAAAGGCAAAACAAAAATAATAAGAAACCCAAGAAGAGTAATGATCAAATAAGCCTTGCTGCTGCCCCTTTAATTTTACATTGCTTAGTGTAGCATCTACCTACTGACATTACTTTGTACAACAGTATCTTCCCCAGAGGGAAGGAGGAGCTACTGCAGGATTAAGGAAAGATTTAGGGGTTTAATACACATCGTTATTTTTTACCGTGTGTTGTCTGAGAGTTGAATGATTGATTTGGGATTCTGGCTAGGATAACGTATTTTTCCCACGTGGGAAATGCACATTGCCTAATGGTAGTTATTTTAGAAACAAATCCAGTACTTACATTTCTTTCTGAAGATTTACCTAGTGCACATACGTATCGAATTCCAGGGCTGGATCCCCATCTATTCATTACTGTTTAATGAATTCGTTATAAATGTAAGCAAATCAAACATGAATGTAGAAAATCACACAGATAAGGTACATTTCTTTGGCACTGTGAAATTTGAAGGTGAACCTTTTAGTACATTCAGCAAAAATACTGCATAAGGTATAGAAAACGCTATACTATCAATAAAAGGTAAAACGTCAGCTGGATGGGATGCAATACCAACAGAAGTGTTAAAGGCATTCTCTTAAGTAATTGCACGGATACTACCCACAACAGTTAATCAGTCCTTTGAAGAATGCTGTTTTCCAGATACTCTGAAGTATGCCAATAGTTAAATCACTACTAAAAATGCACAAAAGAACATGCGGTAAACTATCGCCCAATCTCTCTTCTTACATCACTGTCAAAAATATTTGAAATGATTGTTACAATGTAAATTCAAAATTTAATGTCAGAGTTTAATATAATTTCAAAAAATCAGTATGGATTTCATAATGGCAAAAGCACATCATCTCCTATCAACCAACCAATATGAAATAAGGGGCGCTGTATTAGAATGACAAGGAGAGGAAATTGTTCTTCAGAATGGAAAACAATTTCACAGGGAGTACCACAAGATTAAGTCTAAGGTCGCATTCTGCTGAACATAAATGACCTACCACGTTATTCAGTTTTTTTTTTTTTTTTTTTTTTTTTTTTGCAAATGCACGTCTGTAATCATAGAAACTAACAGTGCCGACCAAGTTCGTCAAACAATCATAAATAGAATAATTAGATACATGGTTTTATTTAAACACAACAAGTAAAGATAAATGGTGTTGAAATCCATCACAAAAACCAGGATTTGCAGTAAGCTAGCTATGTGAAATCCGTATGAATGGAATTAGATAAAAATTTCTCATTGTGCTCACATATACGCTACCTTACAAATAAATTAAATAGCCTAGCATTTGCTATGATGATATTATACAATACTACCAGCATGTACATGAGGAAAGCAATCTATCACAGCTACTTCAAATCAGTAATAATGTACATAATGTACATAAGCTGTTATTAGAAATATGAAAAACGTAAATTGAAGAAAATGATGTTGCCTACGTCTAAAAAAAAATCTAAGTATGTCAAGTGTTCCCTTACTGTACATCGCGAAACGATTATCGTTGTACATAGTAACCCTGATTTATTTTTAGCGAATTAATTTCAGCATGATTGCAACACTTGGAATCAAAACAGTTCTATACTCTGCACCCACGATTTAAAACTGCATGCTCAAGTATATGAGTATGAAAATTTATGACGAACTGAAAGGAAAAGACTAGCTCAGTATTTATTTAGAAACACTGAAAAAAATCTCTGAACGGTGAGCAGCCCCGCGCCTGGTGTGAACTCTTTATTTAACTTTTTGCATAGTTAACGAGGTGGAGTATTGGACTTGTAATCCACGATGAGGTTGTGAATGCTCGAACTGTGTCAAATGGCTATCCGATCGAGTGTAACGACCACTTTCGCTATTAGTTTGCTTTCTGAATAAAAATTATTCTAACCAAATCGCAAACGTGTGGCCTACATCATTCATGGGTCGTTAATTTAGTTCCCGTCATTATTATTACTGTTATTATATGTTATATTAACATAGTATGTTTCATACAATTTTGCAAACTTGCCATTAGCCGTATAATTTAACTAAAGCATCACAAGTGTCTAATTTAGGGCGTGTAATACGACACGTGCGGTTCAACACCTAGACGAGTTTGAGCCAAGACATTTCGACGAAGAGGAACCGCATGTGAACCCGAACGTCTTTGGGTTGTTAGCTGCCAAAGTCACTGATCTGCCCATAAAACAGCAGTGTGTGTGTTGTATTTAATAGCGTTCTGCAGTTTGTTTACTGGTACAGTGACATCACACGAAAGTTGTCTTGTCTAAACCTTCCACACAGTTAGGATTTTCTCGGCTAAAGAACGTGGTTATAAGCTACGGTTTATAACTATGGAAAGGGCTATGTGTGTTTGATTATATGGAGGACTGTTTAAATGTATTAAACGACTGTCAAAATGTCCTAAGCGCCAACAAGCAGTATTCTTTAAAATGTGCTCTGCTGTATTCTGTGTCAGTCACTTCCCTGAGGAAAAAGCTACTGGACTGCCTACACAACAGCTGCCGTGTGTGTTGCATTTAATAGCGTTCTGCAATTTGCTTACTGGTACCGTAAGGTGACACGAAAGTTGAGTAATGTGCAAGTAAATCTTTCAGACAGTTAAGAAAAAGTAAAGATCTTAAATTCTCTGTCTCCTTATGGTTTTAAATATTTGTCTGTAAACAATGCAGAGACTGTTAACGTAGACTCCAAAAAAGACAATATAAGGAATTAAAGTTGGAGAAACATATTTCTCTCAATCTGGGACGTTGTTATCCACAATATAGAAATTACCGAATTGGGCTTGGTTCCTACAAATAACATTGTACCTCTGGACTTAAGAAGAAAGAAGACACAAATAATTCCCTATTAAAAAATTCTGAGTTTAAAACATACATGTAGCGCCACTGTTGTAACTTAATTGTTCCACAGCACTAGAAAAATACACATGATTTACATATTGCTACTGCTGCGGGAGGTTAGTGAGAATATGCGCCTGTCTTTAGTAGATCTGTTACATCTTCTAAGTGTTATCATAATAAAACGTGGCATTACTGTAACAAATAGTGATGCACAATAGCTGACATGATACCTCGGAGATCCATGGAGAATTATGATTAGGTAGATGTCTTATAAAATACCCTGATGCGCAACTTCCTGACTAAGAGCATGGTATTAAGCTGTCATTTATAGCTGTATGGTGGCGTCAGGCATTTTTTCGTACTAACAAGCAGTATTTTGCGCGACATTCCGCAGTTTGTCCAGAATCTCAAAGTATACATCTAGAAGCTGGAAAGCTGTTTTTAAAATGCGTGGACTAGCTATTTTTAACGACCATCTGTTTTACTGAAGTGATTAACTTACATGTAAACTACATAGAAATCGATCACACACAGACCCCCACATTATTTACTATATCGTCGACAATTTGCTGAATTTGTAGAGTAGCCTGACTAAAGAGGAGGTTAGTATTACGCTATGTTTTGTTCACTGAGGCGCCAAAGAAACTGATATAGACATGCGTATTCAAATACAGAGATATGTAAACAGGCAGAATAGGCGTTGCGGCCGGCAACGCCTATATAAGACAACAAGTGCCTAGCGCAGTTATTAGATACGTTACTGCTGCTTCAATGGCAGGTTATTAAGATTTAAGTGAGTCTGAACATGGTGTTATAGTCGGCGTAGGAGCGATGGGGCACAGAATCTCCGAGGTCGCTAAAACATCAGATCTCAGCCATCGCTGCTGCCGGAAAAAGATCCTGCAAGAACGGGACCAACGAACTGAAGGGAATCGTTCAGCGTCACATAAGTGCAACCCTTCCGCAAATTGCTGCAGATTTAAATGCTGAGCCGTCAACAAGTGTCAGCGTGCGGACCATTCAACGAAACATCATCGGACCATTCAACGGAACATCATCGATATGGGCTTTCGGAGTCGAAGGCCCACTCGTGTACCCTTGGTGACTGCACGACACAAAGCTTTGCGCTTCGCCTGGGCCCGTCAACACCGACACTGGACTGTTGATGAATGGAAACATGTTGCCTGTCGGATGAGTCTCGTTTCAAATTGTATCGAGCGAGTGGACGTGTACGGGTATGGAGACAACCTCATGAATCCGTGGACCCTGCATGTCAGCAGAGGACTGTTCAAGCTGGTAGAGGCTCCGTAACGATGTAGGGCGTGTCCAGTTGGAGTGATACGGGCCGCCTGATACCTCTAGATACGACTCTGACAGGTGACACGTATGCAAGCGTTCTGTCTGATCACCTGCACCCATTCATGTCCATTGTCCACTGCGACGGACTTGGGCAATTCCAGCAGGACAGTGCTACACCCTAAACGTCCAGAATTGCTACAGAATGGCTCCAGGAACACTCTTCTGAGTTTAAACACTTCCGCTGGCCACGAAACTCCCCAGACATGATCATTATTCAGCATATGTGGACGTGCTGTTCAGAAGAGATCTCCACCCCCTCGTACTCTTACGGATTAATGGACAGCCCTGCAGGATTCATGGTGTCAGTTCCCTCCAGCACTACTTCATACATCAGTCGAATCCATGCCACGTTGTGTTGCGACAGTTCTGCGTCCTCGCGGGGGCCCTACATGGTATTCGGCAGGTTTACCAATTTATTTGGCTCTTCAGCATATTTTGTTATTTCAGGCGTGACTGCTGCTGGTGACTCACGCGAGCGCCCGTTGGCCGAGGCTGCGTCTCCTTGGTAGACGCGAAGAGACAGCCTCCCCGATAATACTGGTGCCCAGTACGGCAATGGTAGTGTCCACGAGTGCTATGGAGTGTCGACCCTGTGCCAGCTACCGGAAGAGGTGCGTGCGACTCCGTAGAGGCGTGGACTATGACACGCAAGACTTTTTCTCTCGTTTTTTGTTTAAGTAATGTGCGTACCTCTATTATTCCTTTCCCAGTAGTGCCGAAAACAGCATAGGTGCTGGAAATCGTTTATACGTAGTATATTAGTGTAATTTAGTCATGTTTGTGCGTAGTTTTTAAAGGACATACTTGTTTGTAGAAACGTTCCTACTGCAATTTGTTTTGGATTTTCCACTTTTATGGACAACTCTACTCTAAAGTGTCGGACTGCTCTAACGTAGCCTGACAGTGATGTGATAGTGTATCATAAATTATACTGCGTAATTAAGATAAGGGTGACATGTGGCCCGCCACGAATTCGTCTTCTGTGCCTACCTCTTCAACTCGGTGTAACTCTTACACCCAACGTTCTCTTTTGTTGGATGTATACCAATGTCTGCCTTCCCCTGTATTTTTTACGCTCACAGTTCCCTATAGTACCATGGAAGTTACTCCCTGATGGCTTATCACAGGCCATATCTTCTACTCTTTTCTTGTTGCCACTGTTTTCCGCGTATTTCCGTCTTCGTCGATTCTAAGTAGGACCTCCTCCCATCCTATATCAGTCCACCCAGTTGCAACATCCTTCTATAGTACCACATTGCAGTCGCTTCGAATCTCTTCTTTCCGGTTTAACTACAGTCTCTGATCACTTCCATACAATGTTGCGTCCCAAACGTTCATTACTAGAAATTTCTCCCTCAAATTAAGACCGACGTTACATAAGAGTAACTTTTTTCGGCCAGAAATTTCGAACATCTTGCACCATTTTATACTGTCGAATGCTTTCTCTAGGTCGACAGATCCTTTGGAGGATACTGATTTTTGTTAAATCTCTCTTCCTTCATCAAGCGCAACGTCAGAACTGCATTTCTGGTGCCTTTAACTTTCCTAAAGCCGAATTGACGATTCCAGAAGAGATCTTCAATGTTCTTTTCTACGAGCTCCATAAATGTTGATTTGCCTTTCTTCCGTCTTCAGGGTAAGTAGTCGGAAGAGTACTTTCACGTGTATTGCGTAGCGTTGGGTCATTATTGCCCAAATGAGCCTTCCTCGAGGTCAACATCTACCAGTCTTTCCATTCCGTAAATAATAAAATCTAAAATACGGGGTGATTCGGCTGCCCTTACCGATGTTAAAATTCACATAATTGTTAGGAAAAAATTACACAAACACCACTTTTACAATTTGTAAATGCTTGACTGGTGGATGTTGACCTCGGTGGAGGTCATCTGGGCAATAACGACCCAACGCCACGCAATACACGTGAAAGTACTCTTCCGACTACTTAGCTTGAAGACAGGATCTTTTTGTAGGAACTTTAAATTTTGTACTGGGATACATTTTCGCTAGAGGTCGCAGTTTTCGGGTTACTCAAGAAAAACGAATAAAAGTGACCTTGAAATGCATCCCCACTCCCACACACAGCAACATTGGTCAGGATTTCTAGTATGTCGTTCATTGCACTACCCCCTATAACTGTACAATAATTTACGACTGCACGAATTATTTCCCACATTCGACCTTGTTTGGTCTTCATTGACTGGCCTTATTACGCCACCGGCGTTCGAATGGTTCAAATGGCTCTGAGCACTATGGGACTTAACTGCTGAGGTCATCAGTCCCCTAGAATTTAGAACTACTTAAACCTAATTAACATAAGGACATCACACACATCCATGCCTGAGGCAGGGTTCGAACCTGCGACCGTAGCAGTCGCGCGGTTCCAGACTGTAGCTCCTAGAACCGCTCGGCCACCCCGGCCGGCGCCACCGGCGTAGTCGAGCATTTACAAATTGTAAAATTGATGTAAATTTTTCCTACCAATTTTGTGAATTTTAACAGCATGAAATAAACAGTTACACTCTATTCGTCAGACCTTATAACTACGAAACTACTATGCGTGTAAGGGTTGTTTCATTGAATTTTCAATTTAATTAGTTTTAACGTAACGTTTACTAAAGCCGTTTTTCTTTCATTGTGCACGTTCGCATGTTTAAATTAATAGTGTTAACGAAGTAGCCGACTATGCTGTTGGCGTAATAGCCCTGTCAATAGAGATCAGAAAAAGTCAAATATCGGGAATAGGTCGTGTAGCCGGAAATTTTCGTACAGTTGTAGGCCAGAGTGCTAATAACAACGTACTTGAAATCTCGACTGGTGAGGGATGAGGTTGGGAGGGGGGAGGGGTGGGGGATACGTTTCAAGGTTAGTTTTGATCGATGTTCTTTAATAACTCGAAATCTGTGACCTCCACCGAAGACGTATCCCAGTACAAAATTTAACTACGTTAGAGTTCCTACAAACAGATCCTACTCATCTTCTCTGTTGAACTAATAGTTTAAATTTCCTTTACTTTACGTCTACGGTCACAAAACTTTTTTCTCATAAGACTGCTGGTTTCAGCCTATAATAACCGTCTTCAGAGCTGTTTTATAACAACATGTCCTAATATACTGGAGCCATAGTGACATCGTCAAGTGCTAAACATAAAAGCAGCGCCAGCATCGTCAAATGTATATAAATAGTGGTATATACAAGAGTCGTCTTGTCAGCTGCACTACTGTTCAAACCAAACTATGAACACCAGTGCTGCTGACAAGATGACTCTTGTATATACCACTTGCTTTTTATGTTTAGCACTTGACGATGCCACTTTGACTTCAGTATATTAGTACATGTTTTTATTAAACAGATCTGAAGATCGTCATTATAGTCCGAAACCGGCAGCCTGATGGGGAAAAAATTTGTGACCATAGATGTAAAGAAAATTTATTCTATATTCGGACCACTGTTCAGTTCGCGACTAGTCGCAGCTTGTGAAACTAATGGCTTGCGTGTAGCCAGCGAGAGAAAATGAAAATCTCGGCGTGGTTTTTGAAGGCCAGATATAACATTGCGGATTGCATAAAACAACGTTGAATCATCCTGTATATTGCAGAGATGTAACGCTGATTAAAAGGACTGCGGAAATTGCAGCCTGTGTGCCAACGGAGAGATACATTTCTGGCAACGTGACCTCCTTCCGTACGAGACCTGTTGCTGGTGTAGTGACGTCACTGGCCCGCAGCCTCCGTGGAGAGACGTGAGCACTGGGCGCCGTGGGCTGAAAGTAACAGCTCAGCGCTCCGCGTTTCAGGGACCGTGAGTCATGCTAGTCTGCTGGCCACTGGTTGCCCACTTCTGCAGCTCCAGGGACGGCGTTCTTCACTTCGCAGTAGCTGTCGTGTCAGCGCACTTGCGAGGCCTCGGCGGTTATTCTCAGAGATGGCGTCATGACATACCGAGGCCCTCACATGGAGTCATCTGAGTTTAATCCACTGAACAAGTGTTAACTGCTCAGCGTTTTGGAGTGCTCCGCTCCAGTGCTTTCCATAAATGAACGAACCATTTCAACTAGAATACAGATTTCAAACAAAACATATTCAGTAACACACACATCAAGAAACGTTTTACATCACCCCGGTTCCCAGAACTCCTGAAGATAGACGTTGACTATGGATATTGTATCACAGACACAGTCCCTTTGACTGTTCAGAGCTGTCACTAAACCCGCCCAAAGATGTAAACAACCATGCATGAGCAGCGCCTATTAGGCGGAGAAGATCCGACAGCCGATCAGTTCCAGTCGTTCCACCAGGATGGAGGTACACGGCTCGTGTTCTCTGTAGTTCAGCCAGGCCTAGACGGTCAATACCGCGGTTCGATCGCATCCGCATTGTTACTTTGTGCCATGAAGGGCTCTCAACAAGAGAACTGTCCAGCCGTCTCGGAGTGAACCAAAGCGATGTTGTACGGACACGGAGGAGATACAGAGAGACAGGAACTGTCGATGACATGCCTCACTCAGGCCGCCCAAGGGCTACTACTGCAGTGGATGACCGCTACCTACGGATTATGGCTCAGAGGAAACCTGACAGCAACGCCACCATGTTGAATAATGCTTTTCGTGCAGGCACGGGACGTCGTGTTACGACTGAAACTGCGCGCAATAGGCTGCATGATGCGCAACTTTACTCCCGACGTCCATGGCGAGGTCCATCTTTGCAACCGCGACACCATGCAGCGTGGTATAGATGGGCCCAACAACATGCCGAATGGACCGCTCAGGATTGTCATCACGACCTCTTCACCGATGAGTGTCGCATTTGCCTTCAACCAGACAATCGTCGGAGACGTGTCAGAAGGCAACCCGGTCAGGCTGAACGCCTTATCAGACTGTCCAGCGAGTGCAGCAAGGTGG
The DNA here is from genome assembly GCF_023864275.1 of Schistocerca cancellata. Classification (NCBI taxonomy): domain Eukaryota; kingdom Metazoa; phylum Arthropoda; class Insecta; order Orthoptera; family Acrididae; genus Schistocerca; species Schistocerca cancellata. Next base: position 280,102,770 of record NC_064627.1, read on the forward strand.
AGGTTCCCTGTTATTTTGGGGTGGCATTATGTGGGGCCGACGTGGCACGCGCATGCCGGATACTGACCTACTGTTTGTCAAACTGACAATGTGTGATTCGCGAGTAAGAAAGATGTTATTGTTAGACTTCAGTTCCGAATAAGATTCGGATACTAACGCTGAAGAGGAAGTGCTACTTTATTCATTAATAAAAATAAATTAAAATCCACAAATAAATATATTTTGTCTGAAAGGAAATGTGTGGACAATTTCAAACTACGACCAAGATGAGTGGCACTGATATCACGAATTACTTCAGAATGACCAGAAAGCACTTTTTCTTAAGTACATGGAATACTAAAGCACGCCATTGACTCAAATGGATGTAATGCACAGGAGACAATTGCTACTGAACAAAAACTGGCAGTATTTTTGAGGTAAGTGATGAACACTGACATTAATTTCTTTATGTAAGGAATTATAAAATGTTGCACCCATGTGTCTAGGTATTTTATTTTCAACCCCCCGACACAGAACCGATGGGTGTATATAAGTTTGACCCCTACGTCTGTGTGTGTGTGTGTGTGTGAGAGAGAGAGAGAGAGAGAGAGAGAGAGAGCGGGGAAGAGGGTGGGCTTCGTAGCGCCGAAACTAATGGACTGATTTTAATAGAGTTTTTTCGTTTGAAAGCTGGTTTAATCGGGAGTGTTCTTAGCTATGCTTAATGAAAATACGCTCAGCTGTTTTTTAACCAGCCACATAAACTAAAAATGTTTGCCATCAGTAGGCTCTCTAGCTATACATTGCCTAAACCATATGATCTACATCAATGTACATAGTACCAGATTGCAGAACTCAAACAGTCTACTTAAAAGTCATCGAGAGTATACGTTAATCTTTCACGGTTGAAATACGAAGATCATTTTTTTGTCCTAGGAAGCGGCCTGGCACAGTGTTATATGAGACTCTGTTGTAAAAGATAAACGTATGCTCTCGTATACTATTTAGTAGCTCTTTTTGAGGTCTACAAATCGGTTGTAACCTCCCCGCAAGAATGAAAGAAAGTAATTAAATATAAATGAAACCAAGTGTAACCTTCCCAGAAATATACCTTGAAAGGACAATAATTAAATGCCAATGGGAATCGTGTTAAACGTAACATCTCACCAAATTCTTACAACACAATACAAATGTTAATGTGAACAGACCCAAGTGTGATTTCCCAGCAAAAAATAAAAGAAAAGTCTATGATAATGAAAACGTGCCAAAAGTTATTTCCCCACAAGATTACTGAATAATAATGACCCAAATGTTGTTGAGCTCCCACAAAACATCGTTAAATTGAAATAAAAGTGACTGTACCTTCGCTACAAAAATATTGAAAAATAATGGCCCAATGTAAACTCGACACAAAAATTGAGAAATGAACATTCAATCGTAATGATTTTTTTTCTTTTTAATAACGATTGCTTTGAAAACAGAATTATTATTGGGGCATTTCTTGAACAAATTAATTACAATTACAATACATTATTAGCTGAGCGCAATGCTGCTTCATTACCTCATTTAACAATATACCTCGTCCTAAATCGTGACCAGAGACCCATGTCGACCCCCGCCGACTCCTCACACACTACAGTACTGACTGACTACTTGCTCTCGCGACTCGCTACGTACAACTGCGTCCAACTCGGAACTCCCTACATGCAACTGAACTCTCGCGCGGTCAAGCGCAGACTAGCAATGATAAACAACTCTCTGGTCAGAGATTCCGTCATGCCTCGCCATCGCTGGTAGAAACGTACGCGTTTCACGGTACTGAATCAAGTTCTGCAGCTTTTATAGTTTAGCCTGAGTAATTGAAAAAAGCGCATTGATGGCAGATTTTTTTCGGACTGGTTGCACTTTTATTGCAACTGGTTACTCACTGCGATATCTACACTGCTGGCCATTAAAATTGCTACACCACGAAGGTGACGTGTTACAGACGCGAAATTAACCGACAAGAAGAAGATGCTGTGATGCGCAAATGATTAGCTTTTCGGAGCATTCACAAAAGGATGGCGCCGGTGGCGACACCTACAACGTGCTGACATGAGGAAAGTTTCCAACCGATTTCTTACAAACAAACAGCAGCTGACCGGCGTTGCCTGGTGAAACGTTGTTGTGATGCCTCGTGTAAGGAGGAGAAATGCACACCATCACGTTTCCGACTTTGATAAAGGTCGGATTGTAGCCTATCGCGACTGCGGTTTATCGTATCGCGACATTGCTGCTCGCGTTGGTCGAGATCCAATGACTGTTAACAGAATATGAAATCGGTGGGTTCAGGAGGGTAATACGGAACGCCGTGCTGGATCCCAACGGTCTAGTATCACTAGCAGTCGAGATGATAGGCATCTTATCCGCATGGCTGTAACGGATCGTGCAGCCACGTCTCGATCCCTGATTCAACAGATCGGGACGTTTGCAAGACAACAACCATCTGCACGAACAGTTCGAAGACGTTTCCAGCAGCATGGACTATCAGCTCGGAGACCGTGGCTGCGGTTACACTTGACGCTGCATCACAGGCAGGAGTGCCTGCGATGGTGTACTAAACGACGAACCTGGGTGCACGAGAGGCAAAACGTCATTTTTTCGGATGAATCCAGGTTCTGTTTACAGCATCATGATGTTCGCATCCGTGTTTGGCGACATCGTGGTGAACGCACATTGGAAGCGTGTATTCGTCATCGCCATACTGGCGTATCACCCCGGTGATGGTATAGGGTGCCATTGGTTACACGTCTCGGTCACCTCTTGTTCGCATTGACGCCACTTTGAACAGTGGACGTTACATTTCATGTGTGTTACGACCCGTGGCTCTACCCTTCATTCGATTCCTGCGAAACCCTACATTTAAGCAGGATAATGCACGACCGCATGTTGCAGATGCAGTACGGGCCTTTCTGGATATAGAAAATGTTCGACTGCTGCCCTGGCCAGCACACTCTCCAGATCTCTCATTGAAAACGTCCGGTCAATGGTGGCCGAGCAACTGGCTCGTCACAATACGCCAATCACTACTCTTGATGAACTGTGGTATCGTGTTGTAGCTGCATGGGCAGCTGTACCTGTACACGCCAATCAAGCTCTGTTTGACTCAATGCCCAGGCGCATCAAGGCCGTTAATATGGCCAGAGGTGGTTGTTCTGGGTACTGATTTCGCAGGATCTATGCACCCAAATTGCGCGAAAATGTAATCACGTGTCAGTTCTAGTATAATATATTTGTCCAATGAATACCCGTTTATCATCTGCATTTCTTCTTAGTGTATCAGTTTTAATGTACATTATCAAACTATGTACTAGAATTTAGCCACAGAATACATCTACGAACCAGAATAAGAAAAATGTAAATCTAATAAATGGTTCTTAAATATTTAAGTATTAAAGATCCTTTATTTTTCTTTGCAATTCTGCCAATGCCGATTCGTCATGGGAACCAGGAAATAAGTTTCTTTATTTTGCCATACGAATTGCAACACTCTGTAAACTTTTCACGCAACTTAATGCCATATAAGCTTGGTCTTAAGCGAATCTCATCTTGACTAAAAAACGATTCTGCTAGCTGGAGTGGGTTTTTTAAAATTTTTGACCAAATTTCTCTTGTTAGTGTTTTATTGCAATAATACATGTTCGTAAAAAAAGAATGTTAATTTACAATTAATGAAATCCTGGATCGGTGTAACGAAAACTACTCAGAAAAGAAAACGAACAATACACAAAATGCTGATATAAAAAAGAATTAAAGTCTTAAGCAAACATAATTATGATTTTCCCTTCAGATTTCTTGAAAACGGTGAACAAAATCAGTGAGATTACACAAACCGCATTCAGTTGTGTCGATTTCCCAATTTTCCATTCATTTTCTGTTCTGAATAGTGAGACGCTGTCTGTTGGTCAGAATCTGTCACTATACATCTTCTAATTCCTCGGTTTCCAGTGTATCAATTCTCGCTGATGTTTTTGTTGCAGCTTGTGAGCTGTAATCGCTGTCATCACGTACATTACTATCACGTGGACCAACTGACATAAAACGAAGAAATGACATCTGGTTTTGATATCTCCATGGCTTGATATTCTCAGCAGCAGCTCCGCTTTTCATATATTTTAGCTGTCGTCGTCCTGCATCTCGGTAGCTACCTCTCAGCTTAAGCCACAAAGTTTTTGTCTCTTCCCCTGGAATAATTAACGAAGTATAACCCAGAAGAAATTAATGTTGTTCCATATAGACAGGCAAACTAAAAAGAAGCAATATTAACTTAAAGCGTTGGATAAAGACATATTTGCAGTCTAGTTTTATCGTTCCACATTAACAATATAATTTCGTTTAGTTTCAGATATATAGCCTCAGGTGACAGTTACAAAACTATTGCTTATAACTATTTCTTGGGAGATCGAACCGTATATAATATTGTAAAAGAAGTAGCTATAGCTGTATGGAAACAAATGAAACTAAAGTACTTAGCAGAACCAAGAACACAGACATGGAAATCAGTCGCTTTGCGGTTTGAACATAGATGGCAATTCCCACACTGTGGTGGTGCAATCGATGAAAAACATGTTCTTATTAAAAAACCTCGCAAAAGCGGATCATTGTATTTTAATTATAAACATACATTGCTCCATTGTTTTGAAGGCGACAGTTTACAACTTAGAAAATTACAAATTTATCACCGTTGATGTTGGCGCAATGGGACGATTCAGCTATGGACATGTATTTGCTATCAGTGTGTTGTCCAAGAAAACGACGAAAAACACATTACTACTTCCCATTCCTGAACTAATACCTACAGTTGCTGACCCAATGCCGTATGTGTTTGTGGGAGATGAAGCTTTTTCATTATCGGAAAACATTATGAGACCATGTCCAAGGAGACAGGTTACCGACAATTACGAACATCAGGTCTTCAATGCCAGACTTTCTTGAGCACGACAAACTGTGGAATGTGCTTTCGGTACAATATCTTCACGGTATAATATCTCCTGGGGTTGATTTATGACTTCCTGGCGATAATTCGTCCTTCTGAGAAACCCCTACCCCCTCTGTTAAATCTCCAACCCTGCCCCCTCCCCCTTACTAATACAATCATACTTCTGATATAAAATTAATTGACTAATTAATTAAACTGATAAACTAATAACCACTTCCCCATCTGGGAAATCCCCCAGTCCTCCCCTCCCCTCCCCTTCCCAATCTGGAAATTGGCAGGAAAAAGACTCAGTTTGTGCTGAGCTGTTGGTGCAGAAGGCTCTCACGACATGAAATTCTAATCAATGTCAACTGACATAATAAAATATTGTTCAATTCAATTTGCATATTTTTTATTTAATCGGTTTGCGGGAGATGGGACGCCTCCCCTCCCCTACCCACTTCCCCCCTCCTCTCACCCATCCAGAAATTGATGGGAGAAAGACTCAATCTGTACTTAGCTGCTGGGCTGGGAAGATCTCATGACACAAAATGGGCAGTAAATCCGAGCAATATATTATTTATTTATTTAAAAATTAATTAAATAAAATAATTTATTTAAAAAGCAGGAAATGCTGGGCTGTGGTTCTCTTTATTTGGGCGGGAAAAAGAGCCCACTCTTATGACGTCGCAAATGCCATATCAAAAATGGTGGGAAATAGTTCATTTGCAATACCCTATCATATGTATTGTTTAACAGTTTATAGCAGACAAGGCAGGGCAAAAAACTCTGGAAGGTGTAAGTCAAACAATCGCTTAAAACTGTCCACGATCTGATTATTCGTCTTTGTAATAAACATATTTTTAGCGTTGCGTATACTTTGTAAACCAAGTAATTAAATTTCCGTCACAAATAGACCCTAGCGCTAAATATATCTGAGGTCTTCTATGTACCGCCATTTGAGAACAGAAGCACCCTCCTCCGCCACATTATTCCCTCTAAATGTATCTCGGAAAAAGAAACCACACTCGCGACCGCTGGGGTGCCAGCTGGAAGAGGGCTAGAAAAGCGCACCTGCGTCCATACCGGCAGCTGCACGTCGATCCCTCGCTATCCGCACGCCAGCCTCACCAGACGCTCAGACACTGCAGAGACTGCCACTGTGACCGCCCAAAAGCCAACCAATCAATTTACATCGAGGGAATAATCGTCCAGCACAAACACTCGCCATATTGAATCTCCTCAAATTTCCATGTAAAAATCGGAGAACACACGCAATGCACACTACCACTTTTATCCTTACTCAACCAGTTAAGTACGAGGGCGGTTGAAAAGTTCTCGGAACAGAATAGAAAAACCATCACTGAAACTTTTTTTTATTTTTCAATGTAGTCTCATTGTAGATCAATGCACTTGGTCCAACGATGTTCCAGTGCCTTGATCCCATCTCGAAAATAAGTTTCCTCCAGGCCTGAAAAAAGTTGTCAACTCCGGCTATCAATTCTTCGTTTGAAGCGAATCTTCGTCCACCAGGAAAAAATTTCGGTTTTAGGAAGAGATGGAAGTCTGACACAGTCATATCAGATGAATAAGGCGGATGTAGCAACAATTCACACCTCAGTTTGTGTAATTTTGCCATGGCGACGACACATGTGTGCGGGCGCGCGCCAAGATTCGCGGCACCCATCTTGCAGATAATTTTTTCATTTCTAATTCTTCAGTTAAAATGTGATACACCCTTTCAGATGACATGTGGCTAGCGTGAGCTTCAATCCGAGATCCTCCATGACCAATTTGTGCACTTTTGCAATGATTTCTGGAGTAGTGACACATCTTGGTCGATCACTGCTCGGATCATCATCTAAGCTCTCCTGACTAAATTTAAATTCATTTGTCCACTTGGCAACAGTTGAATATGAAGGAGCAGAGGCCCTCAGTGTATTCTGGAAATCAGCATGAACGTCCTTCGCTTTCATACCTTTATTTATGAAGTATTTAATCACTAAAGCAGAGTTATTAAACACGATTTTCCGAAACTCCTTCACCAAAGATGAAGTAAATATTCCTGAATTCCAATCAAGAACAACTGCCAAGATGAGAAACATAGAAAGAGATATCCTCGGTGTCGCAAAGCAGCTTAAATCACTTAATAAAAGCAAGACTTCCGGTCCAGATTGTAAACCAGTCAGGTTCCTCTCAGATTATGCTGATACAATAGCTCCATGTTTAGCAATTATATACAACCGCTCGCTCACAGAAAGATCCGTACCTAAAGACTGCAAAATTGCTCAAGTCGCACCAATACCCAAAAAGGGACGTAGGAGTAATCCGTTGAATTACAGGCCCATATCACTAACGTCGATTTGCAGTAGAGTTTCGGAACATATACTGTGTTGGAACATTATGAAGTACCTCGAAGATAATGATTTATTGACACGTAGTCAACACGTATTCAGAAAATCCTCTGCCAGGCGCTTTATTGTGAATAGCAGAGTAATCATGTAGATGTAGAGAACTTTTCAAACCACCCTCGTAGTTAGTTCGATATTCAACCACCCAGATGGTGGAGCTGTGGTTTCCGTACGACGAAGTCCCTTTGATTGCCCCTGCCAACTGGCCGCGGCACACTGCGATACAAGCAGGAGATGCTGGGACGTATAGTTCTAACTGCAATTCCACCCCCAACATAGACATTCCCCAGTTCAAAATATCTACATTACTCAACCTGAAACAGTGATGTTGCTGCCCATACACCTCGAATTTCTAACGCGAAGTGTAAATAGAGTTCTCTCTTTTATACGCTTTTTTGTTCAAATGGTTCAAATGGCTCTGAGCACTATGGGACTTAACATCTATGGTCATTAGTCCCCTAGAACTTAGAACTACTTAAACCTAACTAACCTAAGGACGTCACACAACACCCAGTCATCGCGAGGCAGAGAAAATCCCTGACCCCGCCTGGAATCGAACCCGGGAACCCGGGCGTGGGAAGCGAGAACGCTACCGCACGACCACGAGCTGCGGACGCTTTTTTTGTCAAAGACGGAAAAAAAGTCAGAGCATACGCGTTTTCGCATCGCTAAAAGTATCGTTACTTCTTGTGAAAATCCTGTACAACTTTATGGCATAGGCTGTATTTCCTCAAAGTATTCTCTCATCAAGGAAAAAAAAATCTGTTTTAATCAGCGTAATATCTATTACGTTCTGCAACACAGAACTAGAATACTGCACTCATTTTTCGCTCATGACACAGTGTTAAGAGCATGCTGTACGTCCGTCACAGGATACCTCCTCACTTTCGAACTCTCCTAAGTTAGCCATATGCCTCATCACATACAAAGTCTCTAAGTAGGCAAATACCAGCAAAGAGGAGTTGTAAATATCAGGTTAATACTACATATCGCATTATAAATTCAGTAATATGGTGGATTTTATTACGATGGCCGGTCTCCCTGAGTAGGTGGTAGATTGAAATATCGTTAAAAGATCTCGCCGCATCGAAAAAATGCCCAATTACCGCGCGAAATCGCGAATCATATCCATTGTACTCTCACCCTCGCTTCCACCTGCCATCAAATTGATTGATTAATTAATTAAATTGATCATGAGAGCCCGTTTGCATGATGAGTATTTTTATCCTAGAGTCGGTCCGCAGCTCGTGGTCTAGGGGCTAGCGCTGCTGCTGATCACGGGATCCCGGGTTCGATTCCCTGCTGGGTTGGGGATTTTCTCTGCCTGGGGTTTGGGTGTTTGTGTTTTCCTCATCATTTCGTCATCACCATCATCATGATAATTTGTGAGAGTGACTAAATTGGATTGTGAAAAGAAAATGGATTGTGTAAAAATTTGGACTTTGTACGGGCACTAATGACCGCCCCAGAAACCAAACATCATCATCATCATCATCATCCTGCAGTCGGATTACACTCGCCAGCTAACCGTTAGAGTCGGTTCTGTGACGACTCTAGGGGTTCCCACTTGGTTGTTGTTGTTGTTGTGGTCTTCAGTCCCGAGACTGGTTTGATGCAGCTCTCCATGCTACTCTTCCTGTGCAAGCTTCTTCATCTCCCAGTACTTACTGCAACCTACATCCTTCTGAATCTGCTCAGTGTATTCATCTCTTGGTCTCCCTCTACGATTTTTACCCTCCACGCCCTCCAATACTAAATTTGCGATCCCTTGATGCCTCAGATCATGCCCCACCAACCGGTCCCTTCTTCTTGTCAAGTTGTGCCACAAACTCCTCTTCTCCCCAATTCTATTCAATACCTCCTCATTAATTATGTGATCTACCGATCTAATCTTCAGCATTCTTCTGTAGCACCACATTTCAAAAGCTTCTATTCTCTTTTTGTCCAAACTATTTATCGTCCATGTTTCACTTCCATACATGGCTACACTCCATAGAAATACTTTCAGAAACGACTTCCTGACACTTAAATCTATACCCGATGTTAACAAATTTCCCTTCTTCAGAAACGCTTTCCTTGCCATTGCCGGTCTCCATTTTATATCCTCTCTACTTCGACCATCATCAGTTATTTTGCTCCCCAAACAGCAAAACTCCTTTACTACTTTAAGTGTCTCATTTCCTAATCTAATTCCCTCAGCATCACCCAACTTAATTCGACTACATTCCATTATCCTCGTTTTGCTTTTATTGATGTTCATCTTATACCCTCCTTTCATGACACTGTCCATTCCGTTCAACTGCTCTTCTAAGTCCTTTGCTGTCTCTGACAGAATTACAATGTCATCGGCGAACCTCAAAGTTTTTATTTCTTCTCCATGAATTTTAATACCTACTCCGAATTTTTCTTTTGTTTCCTTTACTGCTTGCTCAATATACAGATTGAATAACATCGGGGAGAGGCAACAACCCTGTCTCATTCCCTTCCCAACCACTGCTTTCCTTTCATGCCCCTCGACTCTTATAACTGCCATCTGGTTTCTGTACAAATTGTAAATAGCCACTGGGTAGGTAGTCACTTTCTCCAATATCAAAATGGATGGTAACCAGCATGAAATAGCTGAGGTAACCAGCACTAATTACGTTCCGTCTGTTGGTTGCCCGGTCGTACTGGTGGATGTAAGTCACTTAGAATTCCGGTATACTGCTCCCGAACTACTTTTGCTGAGATCTGTTGGTCTATGGGCGCAGTAGAATGTTTTACTCTCTTCTCCACCCCGGCAACGCCTCCATCCCCATGCCAGCCGCCGCCACCGGCTCCCATGCGAACAGCTGCCACCGCCGCCACTGGGCCACGAACGTCTGTCTGGCTGCACATCGGGGTAATAATGCTCCCAGCCGTCAAGCCGCGCTCGGTGTTGTAGACAATTGTTAATGATTCCAGGCTCGCAGAAGTTTTTCTATCTTTCTCAGACGGACAACTCAAATGTGAATCCCTGGAGGAAAGGCAATGTTCTTGTCGAGGAACGCTATTGGGAACTGACAGTTGAAGCTGACTGCAGAAGAATTCTGCCGCTGCCAACATACATTTTGCTTAAGAGTCCGTGAATACCAGGGGAAATCTTGAAAAAAATGTCAGATTTCTAAACAGTGTAACTCAAAGAATAAGATTTGTAAGTCCATATAATGATTATCATCTTTTAAGGCATTAGTTGGAAACATTTTTATGTATGAACTGCAGCTTTAGCTCTCACACTTTTTTAAATTGTATTTTTTTGTTGCAAGTGAAATAAACCAAGCTAATTATTTATGTACATCATAGATACATGGTACTCAGAATACAAAGTAGAAGGCTTGCTTTTTCCTGTAAGTTCTTTACACTATTATCTTTAAAGCAGACTATTGATTAGATGGTGATGTCATTCATTGTGGTACAAAAAATTTTAGGTATGACTACAAAAATGAATTCAGGGGTTTTCTTCAAGAAAGGATTTTATTTTCAAAGTTAAGGCACAAGAGTAGCCTACTTTTTAGTTCAGCATGTTTTAAGACAGTATACAAAATTTCAGATCTCTATCTCTAATAGTTTTTAGACAGAGTGTACCAGAACATAAAATAATTTAAATGTCTGGAAAAACATGTTAAAGTTAAAACGACACAAAATTTCAGATCTCTGTCGTTAACAGTTTTTAGACAGAGTGTAACAGAACATAAAATAATTTAACTTTCGGGAAATTCAAGTTAAAGTTAAAACTTCCTTTTTCAATTAAACCTGCATGGCAATAATGCATCCTAGGTCCATTTTCGTCTTGTTTCCTGTGTTGTTCCTCCTCCCTTCTCTTTTTCACACTTCTTATTATTATTGCTTCTTTGGTGGCTTCCAACATTGATTTTTCTGCTTCGAAGAGTCTCCTTCAGTCAATTTATATTAGAGCTTTATGCGTATTTAGTCCACCAGGCTATCCAATCGGTTCTGTAATATTAAGCCTTGAACTACACCGTCACTGAAATGTAGAACAGCATCCAGAACACTTATTTTCAAAGTATTTAGTCCTGCTAGAACAGTTTTTGGTATCTGTTCCCATATACAATTGTAGAAACTTTCATTTAGATTTTGACTCCTACCATGTAAAAATTTCTGTAATAGTCGTGTGTCACTAAGATCCCTATATATAGGTTTTATAGCAAATGGCAATGAATGTTTATGATTGTAGGTCTCACCTTGAGTAACAGCCCTCTGGTAGCCGCATCATGAATCTCTGCCAGGTGGGCAGAATGCATAACATGGATTGTCTTCTGTGGAGGATTTATGAAACAAGGTAACCCACGCTGCCTTTTTCATTCCCTCGAGGACATTTTTATTTTGTCTTATGGCTTATCCGTAATAATACTGCAACCTGTCTGTTTCTTCGTCTGCAAGCCGACCACATCCACTAATGCACTTACCATCAGGTGATTTCTTTCCCTTCTAATTCCTCTTCAAGTTCCTCAGCCCTGTGCCTAACCTTTTCTCTACATGCCCAACACATTCCATTTTTTCAATTTTTGTGTCAGCATAAGGTTTGGATTCACAAACTTTCTGGTGCTCTTTTGAGTCTCCCTCTCCTAGGTAAGACGTATAAATCACACCACATTTCTCCACTGACTTGTAAAATATCTTCACAACACCTTCAGATTCCATCCCTCCCCTATAACCACTAAAATTAATCAGATATTTATGATTTTCAGTTCCACAAGTACAGTCAAGACAGTACTTGGTAATAAACTCCACATCAATGACTTTACCATTGTCCAGGGAGATAGCTCTCACTACACCATTTAGGGAACTATTGCCTCTTCATTGCCAGGCTGCATCCAGGGCTGCTGTCATACATGTATCGCTGTCATTCATGTGTAACATCCACGTGATAAATTTTAGATACAGTGCGACGAGAGGAAATTATGCCTCTAACAGTAACAAACATTATCTATCCGACATATGAAAAAACAGTGAAATAAATATTAATTATTTATAAAATATTTTATGATGTAATTGGACATATCGATGCGTATCATACAAAGACAATGATAATTGCAAATTCCTTTTATGATCTGCATTTGTCTTCCTTTGTTTTTACCTTTTGTTGGTTGGCTTTTGTAGGTTCAGGACACAAGACGCATATCAAACTGAGGTCTGTTAAGAAATTGTAATTATTTGTTAATTATTACTTGAGAATACGGTTCATTATTATTATAAATATCAGTGAATAATTATTTGTAACTTTAATTCCTCTCTCATTAAGCATTATCTTTGTTAATTATTTCTTTCCGCTGCAAGGAGCGCAGCCATTGATGATAGCGATTTGTATCGCGTTATTGTCTGTGTTTTCCTTAGAAAAACATCAGATGTTTGCTTGATGAAGTCTAAATAGTGCACGATACGAAAGTAAAGTTTAATAAGCATTTCAAACACTTATCCCATTTGCTCTAACAATAGAAAGTCTCTATCAATTGTCTGCCGCCATCTTAACAATTATATCAGCGGCAAATTCAAATTACGCAACTCTTCAGACATAAATGCCGAAGGCAATAAAAATGTGTTAAAATAAATGTGCACCGGTGGTTCCGGACTCATTTTAATTAAAATAATTCGAATCAGATTGGTTCTTTAAAAACAGTACTCATAGCACGATCCTTATAACAAACTTTTCTAGCTGATGTATGGAGCCGAAATTAATTACGCACGAGTTGCGAAGAGGAGGAGGAGGAGGAGATTAGTGTTTAACGTCCCGTCGACAACGAGGTCATTAGAGACGGAGCACAAGCTCGGGTGAGGGAAGGATGGGGAAGGAAATCGGCCGTGCCCTTTCAAAGGAACCATCCCGGCATTTGCCTGAAGCGATTTAGGGAAATCACGGAAAACCTAAATCAGGATGGCCGGAGACGGGATTGAACCGTCGTCCTCCCGAATGCGAGTCCAGTGTGCTAACCACTGCGCCACCTCGCTCGGTCAGTTGCGAAGAATATTGTTTCAGGTAACATACGTCAGTGTTGTGCGCGGCTGATATTCGATGGTTTTAATTATCATTTTGCTGAAGATAACTGTTTTCATCATAATCAATAGTTGTATAGAATCTGTTGTATGAACTGTGATTTAGTGACACGTACACAACTTACAGACAACACTTTAACACAACGTTAACTTGGAGTTCTTTAGCAACTTGGCCAAATCTTTGGCCGGGAGAAAAATTATTTAGTAATTACTCAATGTAATAAAATAAGATTTTCATTTTCATTTACAAATGAATAAAATACCAAACCACTGAATAACACAGCGAACGCCACACATGTCCTCACTTTCCTAAACAGCATTTTTCATATTATCATTTGCTACTTCTTCTAAAGTCTGTAGAATAATTTTTTTAAACCTGTCAAACCTTGTTGGGGGAGGTGAGTCCATAAGAGCACAGAGAATTTGCGCCACAAATATAACCACATCCGCTTAAATCACAAAAATTACAAACAATTCTTAGTTTTGATGCACAACCTCTTCTAGTGCGTATCTCCTCAACTATCTTCACACCACTATTGCCACATTCCTTGCACTGCAAAGCTTAATTTATTAGTTCAGATGGAGCAGACAGTTCAACAGTAACACAACCTGAATCAATAGTTGTCGTCTCAATGTTATCAGCATTAATACTGTCAAGCCCATTGTCTAAAAATTTCAGTTTTAGCTTCGAAGCACTAGGAGTAGCTGTAGCTGAGTCAAGTGTTTTACCTCGTTGTATTTCAGTATTAGCAGTGTTAATCCGTTTGGTGAGCCGATTTCCATAAAATATACGTTGTTTAAGACCGAACTTCTTAATTATTCCCATTGCTTTCAAGTGGAATAAGAAACTCACAAACATAATAAGAAACTCATGCACACAATTACTTCGCTGTAAACAAAATATCCGCGCCAAAACAACAGCAAACAACGACTAAACTCTCTGTATAAACAAAAGATAACCAACTGTAAAGTTTTACAGGTTAGCCAACTTAAGGAATCACAAAGTCATAGAAACGAAATAAATTAGAGCAAAACTTTATTTTTAATACAGCTAACTGAGTACCATGGGGACGTCGTGGTGTGTGCAGCCACTAATTTTGGTACTTCCTATGGTCCTTTTCCCTTGAAGTAAACTTGTTCTCGTTCAGAAAACCATAGAAAATTCTTTTAAGACAAAAATTTAAAAAAATCGATTAGTTATTCACGTACAAGTTCCCTTAAGGACCACTAATTTTGGTACTCTCTGTGGTCCATATCCCTTGAAGTAAACTTTTTCTCGTTCAGAAAACCATAGAGAATTTTTTTAAGACAATAATTAAAAAATCGATTAGTTATTCACATACAAGTTCCCTTAAGGACCACGAAGATAAGATACAATAAATTAACGATCATATGGAGGCATATAGACAGTGTTTCTTTCGCTCACTCTATTTGAAAGTGGGTTAGGGAAGGATACGATTAGTAGTGGTAGAGAAACCACGCCCACTTCCCCCCGCCCCTCCACGCAATGCATGGTAGCTTGCGAAGAGACGGAAGTCCCTTCACTACCCGACGGTTGACACGGGCTGTGTCACGGCGAATAATCAGCACAACGACGTTACTCCGACAGGAACTTTCTGGAAGTGGGCAGGCTGTGACCTAGAACAGAACTGCCCTATTAGCCTCTGGCGACGCCATTTCTTGGCAGAGGCGCGGCGGTGGCGCCTCGGACCTACAGAAGGCACTACTTCCTAGCATCTCATCGGCGGCACGTCATATCGCTTTGCTGTGCAGTATCACTGCGGTAGTCGATACCTCTTGTGCAGCTCTCGATTCTCGATGACCCCGCAATTAAACCTCCATTAAATCTTCTGCAAACAGCAGCAGAACACCATGTGACTGTGAGAACTTCTGAAAACGCTCACCTGTGTAAAATTTGCTTTCAGGAAGAAGTGGGAGTAGTACTCTTTCCAAGTAGACATATTTCTGCTTGCGTTAAATGTGGACCTACCCTTTCCTCGTGTTTTGTGTGTCACAGAGCAGTTTTAGCTAGAGCAAGAGCATTTTTGACGAAAGTAACGATGTTGTAAGAGATACTGTTATTTTATGATGTACTTTTTACACTTTGTTAACATATACTGCGAAGAATACAACATTATCGTCAAAATGCGATCTTTTCTTGTTTTTCCCTACATCAGGTCTGTTCTTAATATGATAGTTATGATTGCAGTGTGATGTTAACACCTCACCTGTGTTGAAGAATCGTGAGTATTTTTAGCATGGAACAGACATACAATACCACTGTTCTATCAATGTTTGCAGTCTTCCATGTGGTAAAAGGGAAAACAAAAAACCACCATTTAGTCCCCCAGCAGAGTACTATTGTTAAGATCTGCGCTACAGAGTTTCATCTGATCCGATACCAAGTGCTTTGCGACATGTACGCCCCAATAAGCTATTAGCGACCTAGATTCTGAATTGGGGTGTATTTCAGGGAGCGTACAGTCATGTGTCGTATTACTTTAGTATAAAGCATAAGTAATCGGCATTGGCGGTTGAATGTGCTTGGTTTCTTAATGTGTACGTTATATGCTGGATGAAAGGATGATGTTATATATCAGTAATTTAATAGGGGGAAGTCTATGCACTCTAGAGACATTATACCATATTCCATAGGCAGGAGCGCGGTGTATATTAGAAGAAATTGGCATGCATGCAGCCTGCATAAAAATATCCGTCTAAGGCAGCACCGGTTGACGTTGAAATGGATCATCAGCCTGTAGTATTTCAATGGCGTTGTATGGATGACTATCGATGGTTATGGATTCGGATAATCAGAAAGGATATCTGTGACTACATAACGTTTGGGAGAAACGTTTACCTCTTTCTCCGTTGAAAAGAACCTGGTTTTTAAGATCAGATTTAAAACTGTTGAAGTGGACAATTCGAGTTTGATCCTGTCTAAATGCTAGTGATATGGAAGTATATGTGAAAAATCAATATCGGATGTATATATTGCAGAAGACCGTAGTTTTACTGGAACATTTGTTACTTATGGAAGGGGGTACCCTACACAGCCTCACTGTACTTAAATAGCCCTGACAGTCGTTTGGGACCTGTGTTACATGCATCTGATTCCAATGTACCGCACGATTGCTGGATATTTTTTTCTGCGTAGGCAAATTACATTTCGAAATTAGAATGGAGCCTATTTGCAGGTATATGACATGAAAGACTCTCCTTTTAATGGAACATTTGTTAATGGCGGGAGCGAGTACCACACATAGCGTCATTGTAGTTATATAGTTCTGAAAGACGTTTGGAGATAAAGTTACACACATCTCATTCCATTACACCGCTGGATTACTGGGAATTTGTCCTAAGCAAATTACATTTCTGAATCGGAAGGGAACATATGCACATATATGGTGTGGATGACTGTAATTTTAATAGCACATTTGTTAATGGTGCACCAAACGCTACATCAATTTTCTTAAACAGTTCTGACAAACGTTTGGAAACTATGAGAGAATATTTCAAAAATATTTTTTTAATGCTTTGAATTTCACGTTTACTGTATTTTACGGACTATAAGGTGCTATGGACTGTAAGACGCTTTTGATTTTTAAGCGTTTTTTTAAAGAATAACATTTTTACCATTTTTATTATTAGATTCCAAAGCGAGACCAAAAAAGTTCTTAGTTTATAAAACCGAACTGACTATTATAACCCCTGAAAGTCGTCATCTGAACTTTCTTCTTCGTCGTCATCGTTCTCCTCTCATTATACAGGGTGTTACAAAAAGGTACGGCCAGACTTTAAGGAAACATTCCTCACACACAAATAAAGAAAGGATGTTATGTGGACATGTGTCGGGAAACGCTTAATTTCCATGTTAGAGCTCATTTTAGTTTCGTCAGTATGTACTGTACTTCCTCGATTCACCGCCAGTTGGCCCAATTGAAGGAAGGTAATGTTGACTTCGGTGCTTGTGTGAACGTTCTGTGAACGTTTGGGCAGGCATTGTTCGTGATGTCTTCATTGGGCCCCATGTTCTTCCACCTACGCTCAATGGAGCACGTTATCGTGATTTCATACGGGATACTCTACCTGTGCTGCTAGAACATGTGCCTTTACAAGTACGAAACATGTGGTTCATGCACGATGGAGCTCCTGCACATTTCAGTCGAAGTGTTCGTACGCTTCTCAACAACAGATTCGGTGACCGATGGATTGGTAGAGGCGGACCAATTCCATGGCCTCCACGCTCTCCTGACCACAACCCTCTTGACTTTCATTTATGGGGGCATTTGAAAGCTCTTGTCTACGCAACCCCGCTACCAAATGTAGAGACTCTTCGTGCTCGTATTGTGGACGGCTGTGATACAATACGGCATTCTGCAGGGCTGCAGCAGCTCATCAGGGATTCCATGCGACGGAGGGTGGATGCATGTATCCTCGCTAACGGAGGACATTTTGAACATTTCCTGTAACCAAGTGTTTGAAGTCACGCTGGTACGTTCTGTTGCTGTGTGTTTCCATTCAATGATGAATGTGATTTGAAGAGAAGTAATAAAATGAGCTCTAACATGGAAAGTATGCGTTTCCGGACACATGTCCACATAACATATTTTCTTTCTTTGTGTGTGAGGAATGTTTCCTGAAAGTTTGGCCGTACCTGTTTGTAACACCCTGTATAAGACTTCACTGTCATCGAGAGCGTTACTTACGCCACACTTCTTGGAAGATTTAACAATGTCTTCTCATTACAGTGAAATGAATACCCCCAGCTGCATATACGTATTGACATAAGTCAACGAGGACAGTTGAAAATGTGTGCCCCAATCGGAACTCGAACCCGCGATCTCCTACTTACATGGCAGACGCTCTTTCCATCCTTTTTTTCTTTTATTAATCTCATTCTGTTCGTTGTATCTGCTCGGGGCGGATGTCGCAAGACACACGTTTCAATTCGTCGTTGATCCATTAACTCAGTTTTTTATTACCGAGGGCAGCTTACCCTCTGCCCGAACACGCTGAGTTACCGTGCCGGCTTGTGTCATCCTTGCGCAGGGGCCATGCTAATCTTCTCTCCATCGTTCCAATTTTAGTATATGTACCGCCGAAGCGAGCATGTCCATCTGAGCCAGCGAGGACACAGAGGATAGTGCGACTGCAGGGACTCATCTCTGGCACGCCTCCCGTGAGACCCACATTCGCAAGTTATTGTCCCGCACTATATTCAAAGTGTCCCAGCCCATTACACTCATTACTCGCGGCTTTACTGCCGTTTCCCGTAAAAGTTCGGGCACTGTTTGTACATCTGCACAGAAGAAGATGGTCAAATGGCCGGTGAGCCTTATATATATATATATATATATATATATATATATATATATATATATATGCTGCTACCACAGCCGAACAACAGGCAACAGTAGGGAAGCTCATTAACTCGCACACTAACGCACAAACAAACAGCTAACAGTACCCTAAGCTCTGCGTTCGGTGTATGACTTATCGGACACTAATCTACACTCCTGGAAATTGAAATAAGAACACCGTGAATTCATTGTCCCAGGAAGGGGAAACTTTGTTGACACATTCCTGGGGTCAGATACATCACATGATCACACTGAGAGAACCACAGGCACATAGACACAGGCAACAGAGCATGCACAATGTCGGCACTAGTACAGTGTATATCCACCTTTCGCAGCAATGCAGGCTGCTATTCTCCCATGGAGACGTTCGTAGAGATGCTGGATGTAGTCCAGTGGAACGGCTTGCCATGCCATTTCCACCTGGCGCCTCAGTTGGACCAGCGTTCGTGCTGGACGTGCAGACCGCGTGAGACGACGCTTCATCCAGTCCCAAACATGCTCAATGGGGGACAGATCCGGAGATCTTGCTGGCCAGGGTAGTTGACTTACACCTTCTAGAGCACGTTGGGTGGCACGGGATACATGCGGACGTGCATTGTCCTGTTGGAACAGCAAGTTCCCTTGCCGGTCTAGGAATGGTAGAACGATGGGTTCGATGACGGTTTGGATGTACCGTGCACTATTCAGTGTCCCCTCGACGATCACCAGTGGTGTACGGCCAGTGTAGGAGATCGCTCCCCACACCATGATGCCGGGTGTTGGCCCTGTGTGCCTCGGTCGTATGCAGTCCTGATTGTGGCGCTCACCTGCACGGCGCCAAACACGCATACGACCATCATTGGCACCAAGGCAGAAGCGACTCTCATCGCTGAAGACGACACGTCTCCATTCGTCCCTCCATTCACGCCTGTCGCGACACCACTGGAGGCGGGCTGCACGATGTTGGGGCGTGAGCGGAAGACGGCCTAACGGTGTGCGGGACCGTAGCCCAGCTTCATGGAGACGGTTGCGAATGGTCCTCGCCGATACCCCAGGAGCAACAGTGTCCCTAATTTGCTGGGAAGTGGCGGTGCGGTCCCCTACGGCACTGCGTAGGATCCTACGGTCTTGGCGTGCATCCGTGCGTCGCTGCGGTCCGGTCCCAGGTCGACGGGCACGTGCACCTTCCGCCGACCACTGGCGACAACATCGATGTACTGTGGAGACCTCACGCCCCACGTGTTGTGCAATTCGGCGGTACGTCCACCCGGCCTCCCGCATGCCCACTATACGCCCTCGCTCAAAGTCCGTCAACTGCACATACGGTTCACGTCCACGCTGTCGCGGCATGCTACCAGTGTTAAAGACTGCGATGGAGCTCCGTATGCCACGGCAAACTGGCTGACACTGACGGCGGCGGTGCACAAATGCTGCGCAGCTAGCGCCATTCGACGGCCAACACCGCGGTTCCTGGTGTGTCCGCTGTGCCGTGCGTGTGATCATTGCTTGTACAGCCCTCTCGCAGTGTCCGGAGCAAGTATGGTGGGTCTGACACACCGGTGTCAATGTGTTCTTTTTTCCATTTCCAGGAATATATATATATATATATATATATATATATATATATATATATATATATATATATATATATATGTACCGCCGAATTGCTCAACACGTGGGGCGTGAGGTCTCCACAGTACATCGATGTTGTCGCCAGTGGTCGGCGGAAGGTGCACGTATATAAATCGGACATGTCCGAAAGAACAGATACCATCGGTGACCATGCAGCTCGTTAGAATGAAATTACAATGAATGAGTATCCCTAGCTGCATACAGGCCATTTGACCATCTTCTTCCGTGAGGATGCACAAACAGTGCCCGAACTCTTACGGGAATCGGCAGTAAAGCCGCGAGTAATGAGCATAATGGGTAGGGGCACTATGGATATTGTGCGAGACAAGAAGTTGAGAATGTGGGTCTCACGGGAGGCGTGCCAGAGATGAGTCCCTGCAGTCGCACTATCTTCTGTGGCCTCGGTGGCTCAGATGGATAGAGCGTCTGCCATGTAAGCAGAACAAAAAAATGGTTCAAATGGCTCTGAGCACTATGGGACTTAACATCTATGGTCATCAGTCCCCTAGAACTTAGAACTACTTAAACCTAACTAACCTAAGGTCAGCACACAACACCCAGCCATCACGAGGCAGAGAAAATCCCTGACCCCGCCGGGAATCGAACCCGGGAACCCGGGCGTGGGAAGCGAGAACGCTACCGCACGACCACGAGATGCGGGCTAAGCAGAACACCCCGGGTTCGAGTCCCGGACGGGGTCCACATTTTCAACTATCCCTGTTGACTTATATCAACGCGTGTATGCAGCTAGGGGTATTTATTTCATTGTAATTTCATTGTAAAGAGCTGCATGGTCACCGATGGTATCTGTTCTTTCAGGCATGTCCGAAAGAACATCTACCATCTTCATTTGTATGTCTTCTCATACTCTAAACCACGACTGTTTTATCCACTGACACGCTTTCATTGTAGGTCGTTTTAAAGCTCCCTTCGGCGTGGATTCATATTTGGTTCTTTCATCCATCATCCATTTGTTCCAGTCCTCTCACATGTACGCTTTAAATGGTTTATTTATCGACGCATCAGGTGGTTGCAGTTGTGAAGTAAGCTTTCCCAGAATAACAGCGAGCCCTGTATTTCCCTGTCTCAATTTTTCTTTCACAGAATTTTTCAAATGACTTCTAAACTGGTCTAAAACAAAAAGAGAACTGTGCTTCAATAAAGCACCTTTCCTTTTCCCCCACAATCTGATAATTCATAATTTCATACCAGCTTCGTCCATCCAACCCTATCATGTGCGGGATCAACAACACTGGCGGTATTTCAGAATGTTTTGGCATTGTTCTGAGCCTGAAAATGATCATTGTATTAAGTTTAGTGCTGTCTGCACAACATGAAAGGATAATAGCGTAGTGCACTTTTTCATGTCCACTTGTTTTTATAGTCACAGTTTTAGCATCTTTCATGGCAACAGTTTTGTTATACGGTAAATCAAATTTCAGAGGAGTTTCGTCCATATTCCCTATTTGGCTTAGGCCGGTATTACACTATCATATATCTTTGACAAAGATTTGATCAAAGATATGATCAAATATTCGTCAAATTTGTTTGACAAAGTAATTTGACGTGGCGCTAAAAAGGGGTATTACCTTGTCATAATATTTTTCGTCAAAGTTCAAGATGGCTGACAACAACGACTTATTACGCGCAGCAGTTGCATGTACCACAATTGCACTGTGTACGCATTTGGAAGAGAGGTGGGGGCAGAAAAAAGAAACGCACCTGGGTGAAGCCATGGGTTAAACGACGAGACGATAAAAGCATTCAACAAAATTTGTTACGTGAGCTTCTAGTGAAGGACGTCAAGTCGTACATAAATTATTTAAGAATGGATGAGCATACATTTCAGTATTTGCTCAGTGAAGTGTCTCGTCATATCACAAAGCCCAATACTCGCTTAAAAAAAACTGCTATATCTGCAGATGAAGGCTCACAGTAACATTCCAATTTCTAGCTACAGGAGAGAGTTACTCTAGCTTACAGTACAGCACTCGAATACCACAGTGCGCATTAAGTAAAATAATACATGAAACGTGTGAAGCAATTTATAAAACACTAAAGGACCAATATCTGAAAGTAACACCAGACGAAATTGCTTCCTGACAAGAGACATACAAGACATATCAGGTGACAGCTTCGTGACCTGAAAAACATGGCATCTCCCTCATCTGAGTATACCCATCTCTTCACAGTTTCAGACATTGACTCTGGACTGAAGGACCTCAGACCTCTTAAGGCGGCTGGATTCGATGGTATCCATCCAGAATTCCTGATCCATATGGGAGGAAAAGCTAAGAAATGGCTGGCAGAATTCCTCACTGACATCCTGCTGACTGGTCAACTTCCATTGGAGTTTAAAAAGACGAAGATAATATCTTCTCTGAAATCTGGCAAACCCAGCAACATGGTAGAAAGCTATCGCCCCATTGCCCTACTTAGCTACTGCTACAAGCTTTCTGAAAGGCTAGTATATAACAGAATAAGTAGCGCTATCCTAGAGAACGTTCCAGTTGATCAGGCAGGCTTCAGACCAGGGCGTAGCTGGTGCGACCAGGTTTTGTCTCTCTCATCCTTCATAGAGTCAGGATACCAAATGAAGCAGAAAACATCTGTGGTGTTTGTTGATCTAACTGCCGCCTTCGACACTGTGTGGAGGGAAGGCCTTATCTACAAATTTCTCCGCATCATACCCTGCAGAACAATGGTTCGACTGATTAACAGCATGCAAAGCGATCGGAAGTTCCAGGGATTCACTGGAAGCAACATAAGTAAGGAGAGGAAGCTGAACAACGGATTGCCTCAAGGAACAGTTCTCTCACCATTACTGTTCAACCTATATCTATCTGATCGAGCTGACACTTTGTCCAGAAAATACTGCTATACCTATGACCTGGCTCTAGCCGTACGATACCAGGAAATGAAGACAACAGAAGAGATCCTAACCAGTGACCTGTATGCACCAGGGATTCTAACCTACCAGTGCATAGCGACCTGCCACTTTTAAATCGTAAAAGACTGAAATCACGCCATCCAACTCTGTGCGATGCTGCTGATATGATTGCTAAGGATTTCAAACCTCTTGAGGAATGGAAAGGTCGATGGGAAGCAGTGACAGATGTGCGCCTGCATAACTTCTTCTCAGGTTCTAAGCTTCCAAGTAGATTCGACGTACCACACAAGACCTGGACAACTCCTCAACAGAATCCGTACCGGCCATGGCCGATGCAGGGATGCTCTCTTTAAGTGGAAGAAGCTGCCTGGTCCAGCCTGTGACTGCGGGGCTCCATACCAGACTGTTCACCACACTGTCAGTGAATGCAGGATTCTAGCCTATCACGGTGCTGAAGAGGACTTCCTGCTAGCAACTCAGGATGCAGTGCGCTGGATTGAAGGACGAGATATACACTTGTAACGACAAACTTAAGTTTCGTGTGTGTCAATATGTACATATGTATATGTAATTTAATTTTATGATATGTCTGTATTGGCCATACGCTAAATAATAAAGTCTGAAAGTAAATACATGTTCAATACACTTTATGTGAATTAAGAACTGTTTTTACTATAGATCAAAGTAATAATTACATTTTGTGTCCCACAACTACAAAATTAATAAAAGTGTGTAAAGCTGATGAGGCTCTACAAATAAAGTAAGTATGTCGACACGGACTTTTGCTTTCTCGTGAGAGTAGTTTGAGCGGAGGCCATTAATTTTCTATTTTGTGTCGTCAGAAATGCGCCGGGGTCGTATCCCACAGCTAATAACCTCCGCAATTTCTTTGTAGCTCTCCAGTCTTCTTAATCTTTTTTTGTACTCAGGGTGGCTCAAGTTATAAAACGCCTCATCGGCTTCATACATTTCTATTAATTTTGTAGTTGATGGCACACACGAATTAAACTTCAAAGGCTTGTTTACAAACACACTACTGGTGACAGAGCGTTGCAGCGATGCTAGTGCTCCAAGTGGCAAGATTTCACATTGCAGTGAATAGAAGACAAGCAACTTTTATGATCAAATCTACATCGAGGCCCTAGATTTGATCATATTTATTTGACGATAGGAGAGGCTTGACAAAGTTCCCTATTACACTGTAAAATTTCTTTGACATAAATATTTGACAAAGAAATACGATAGTGTAATATCGGCCTTAGTTCCATGCTGGTTTTCTTTCGATGTTGAGTAATAAAGCGATGGAAAGATAATATTTTCTCTACCTACTCTTGTGGCATTTTCTGAGATATTTTTGGTTTGGTTCACTTGCTAAGTCCATCACGGTTCATAAACCTGTAGCACCAACCAGCTCCACCCTTACAGTATGTTAAGTTCCACTGTAGCACTAGTGTAAGTAGGCTGTTTATATTTTCTTATTGGCAACGTTACGTAGCGCTCTGTATGAAAATCACTGGCTGTGCTGTGTGCAGCCTGTGGCTAGTTTGCATTGTTGTCTGCCATTGTAGTGTTGGGCAGCGGCAGCTGGATGTGAACACCGCGTAGCGTTGCGCAGTTGGAGGTGAGCCGCCAGCAGTGGTGGATGTGGGGAGAGAGATGGCGGAGTTTTGTAATTTGTCATGAACTGCTATATCAGCATGTCAAGAGTCAGCACTGTCTTTCTGTTGGAAGGACAACACTACTTCTTAAAGACTGCATGGAAATCCACTACTTCCGTGTGCATTGTCTTTTACTGCTCAGACTCTGAAAAAAAAAAAAACACTGAAATTTTACTGTGATGAACAATCTGGACTGTCTTTATGGACTGTGAGAAAATTTTAGCTTTTGACCAACATTGTATTAATAAGTGTGTGCATTTGATATCTTTCTTACTGTAATTATGAAAAATTTTATCAAATCATCATTGGCCACTGCCCAAAAATATTTTGTAAAATTTTTTGTGGGGAGCATGGGGGCCATGTAAGTAGGCTGTTTATATTTTCTTATTGGCAACGTTACGTAGCGCTCTGTATGAAAATCACTGGCTGTGCTGTGTGCAGCCTGTGGCTAGTTTGCATTGTTGTCTGCCATTGTAGTGTTGGGCAGCGGCAGCTGGATGTGAACAGCGCGTAGCGTTGCGCAGTTGGAGGTGAGCCGCCAGCAGTGGTGGATGTGGGGAGAGAGATGGCGGAGTTTTGTAATTTGTCATGAACTGCTATATATATGATGATATTAAGGTAAATACAGTGTTTGTTCTCTATTAAAATCTTTCATTTGCTAACTATCCCTATCAGTAGTTAGTGCCTTCAGTAGTTTGAATCTTTTATTTAGCTGGCAGTAGTGGCGCTCGCTGTATTGCAGTAGTTCCAGTAACGAAGATTTTTGTGAGGTAAGTGATTTGTGGAAGGTATAGGTTAATGTTACTCAGGGCCATTATTTTGCAGGGATCTTTGATAGTCAGATTGCGTTGCGCTAAAAATATTGTGTGTCACTTTAGTGAATGTTTGAGTACGTTCAGTTTTGCTCAGCTGTTTGAAAAGCAAATAGTGTAAGATGTTTATCAGCACAGTCGTGTATAATTGTTCTAAGGGGACGTTTCACTAGCTTACGAGCGTGTATTTGAATCATTTTTATGTTTCCGATGCCATTTTGACGATGTCTTTGAATCCATTTCAATACATCTTCTAGTTTTGGCCGTTTTGTATTCAATCCTCTGTACATTTCGCCTTCCTCATTTTTTTCAATTCTTCGTTACTAGCCCGCCAATCGCGAATGTTTTATTTTTCTGTTCGTGGAGGGCCGTAGTGCTTCTCAGCTGCTCTGTTTCCTTGTTCTTCCCTATTTGCTGTAACACCGATTACACAGATCACTTTCAATTCAAGTAGACTGGCTCCGATGACTGCAGTGACGCATAGGCTAGACAGGGTTCTTTCTGGTTTGTGATGGCGGGGCGCGAAGGAGACAATGTTAGGAAGCTTGTGAATCCCTGCAACTCGTGTTCGTAGCGTCGGTGAACTGCTGCTGCCAGTTGAATCCAATGCTACCAGGCATAGATAGGTTTTTCCGCGCCATCGAATATATGGCCATTTTTAAGACTGGTGGGAATTTTTAATCAAACACTGGACATTTTAATTTAATTTCGAGTATAAGACGCACCTGAATGTTGAAGGCAATTTTTCGAAGAAACAAGTGCGTCCTATATTTCGTAAAATAAGATAGAAAATAGCTGATCGTCTGCTAGTGACTATATAATATTTCTTTGCTTCCAGCCCTTGGAAACGGACAATTTAGCTTGAAAAATAGAGTTTTCCATACTCAGTTTTCATCCTTTAGAAATGACTATTCGTAATTCCCAAATAGTGGTATGATCCGCGACTACAATATGGTTTTTGAGCAGAAATTAAAAAAAATTGGGATCAATAGAAGAATACTGGTGACTTTTAGTAGTGTTCAACCAAGTATTACTTTTCGGGAAAAGCAACGAATGGTCGACAGACAAAATTTTCTTTCACTAACCCATTTAATTTGACATTTTGATTCCATGTATCTAGAGACACGTAATGAAAAGTGTAAGGGAGCCTAAGAATTTGTCAATCTTTGTTCGATGTCAGCGTTTATTTCTGGAAATAATAGCAATACAAAATCGAAAATGTGTTATCTTAGAAATTAGTAATTTTGAGCAGTTTTAACAGTCAAGATGAACTGGAGATGACAAAAAGCCGGTTTAACCAAAACAGGTTATTTCAGTGATAACCTCCATGGCCCCATCCCTATTAGAGTGTGCAGAACAACTTTAATGAATATTATTTTGACAATGAATTTTGGTCGCAATCTGACTTCATTAAATATGTCTTTTATGGCCTGAGAAAACTGCTGTCTAATTTCTTCATTCTTCTTTGTACCCTTTGCTCTCAGAAATCTCGTTCCAGACGCCTGTATTTTTCTTTATAATGCATTTAATTCACATGGGTCTCACTTCCATAGCGCATAGTCAGTTGATGCTAATGTATGTCTCCGCAATATCCTTTCTTTTCTGGAGTGCTAGTTCTGCAAGGTTCGCAGGAGAGCTTCTGTAAAGTTTGGAAGGTAGGAGACGAGATACTGGCAGAAGTAAAGCTGTGAGGACGGGGCGTGAGTCGTGCTTGGGTAGCTCAGTTGGTTACGAGACATTGTTTCCCACGAACAAACATCTTTAGGCGGCGATCATAATATACAGACAGCCTTCAGTGAATACCGAGATGTGATCGCTGTGGCAACACACTCGCGACTGCCAGGCGCTTTAATCTCCATCGACTTCAAACAAGCGTTTGACCGCGTCAATCATGCATTCCTCAACGCAGTGATGGACCGAATGGCAATTCCCCCGACGTTCACGCAGGTGATTATGCGGCTCCTTCGTGGAGCAACGTCCAGACTTCTCGTCAACGGCAGACTTACAGAACCTATACGGATTGAACGCTCAGTACGGCAGGGTTGCCCTTTGTCGACGATACTTTATGCCATTGCGATGGAACCACTCATTTGCGGATTACGGCGACGTTTGACAGGTATTCCACTCCGGGATCATATGTTCCGCTGCCGAGCTTACGCGGGCGACTTGGCCCTCGTACGTTCAGCGGCCGACGTACAAGCTGCGACGCAGTGGATTACCCGTTACAGTTCAGGGGCAGGGAGCGCTATGAACGTGGCAAAATCATGCGCCATGAAGATCGGCCGCGGCCTTCCCGCAGACAGCGTAGTTCCATTTCAACTGGTGGACACCATTCGTTGTCTCGGGTTGGTGTACACGCGAGACATTCGCCGCACCTCGGCGATCAATTTTCGGGCGCTGCTGCAACGCATCCGGGCCAACATACTAAATCACATACTACGCCCGCTGAATATGTGCCAGAGAGTCACCTTCGTCAATACCCATCTGGCAGCCCGGATACCCCATATAGCGCAGATTCTGCCCATCACTGCGACAATGGAGGCCAGATTACAGGCGGCTTTCGGTTATTTCATTTGTTCTGGACACATCTTCAAAGTCCAGTATGAAGCTCTCACCTTACCGAAGCGGGATGGTGGCCTCGATCTGGTTAATGTGAGAGCCAGGACTACGGCACTTTACACCAATACTATGCTCCAGTTATGGAAAAGCCAAATTGCTAGTTTTACTGGAATGTTGACCACCGAGCTCGCACCTGTTTCGAGACGCCCACCGACGTCTTTGGCACACATCCCACCTCCGATGTCACATATCGGCCGTTTCTTTTTGGAGTACAGCTACATATGCACCGAGCTCCCCAGGACCAGGAAGACGACCACCCGCGACATCTACCGGCTTCTCCGAAAGTCTCCACCCCGCAACCCCGTCGAAACACGCCAGCCCCAGGTTTCATGGCCTACAGTTTGGAAAACGATCCACCAACCATATCACACCACTGACACCACCTCTGTGTGGTACCTTCTCGTCAACGGCAAGTATACTACAAGACAGAAACTGCATCGCATCGCACTGGTGGACTCACCCCTGTGCCTCAAGTGCAATGTCGAAGATACAGATTTACATCGTTTTGAGTGTGGGCCAGCAGCAGCTGTCTGGACCCTCGTACAGAAGATTGTGGCTTTCTACCTCCGAGTACCACCACATCACGTTTCTCCTATCATGATGATATATCCCGACACGACCTACTTTCCATCGGCTAAGTGGCACGCCATCACATGGATCAGTGGCATGGCTGTCAACTACCTCTTCCGGGACGACATCGTCGATCCGGAGGACTTTTGGACATGCCTCCAAGTACATCACCGCACCCTTCGCCGACATCGACACTATCGGGCCACTTTCGCGAACTATTTACAGAGTATTTTCACCAACCCGCCTCAAAGCTGGAACCTCAACGAACTGTGCCAGCCAAGACTGGACGATCCCACGTTGCCCTTCAATGGTCAATGATAGAATGCATTTTGTTCTGATGGCGCGCCAAAGTGGAGCATGGCGCGGAAAGTATTTTTTCTCCTCCTCTTCTAAGTTTTTTTTCTCCTTACACATGTTTATCCTTTTCACACATAGCTCTCTATCTGCAGCCTATTTGTTTTTCTTTCTCCTGTGCTCCCCCCCCCCCCCCCACCACCACCAAAAAAAAGTTGCTGCTGATGGTGAGACTGTATACTCATTTATGGTAACAAAAAAATAAAAATAATAAAACTAAAAAAGAATAAAAAAAGAAGGCCGTTGCGGAAATATAGCTACCTTTTATGTTTTCCGTTTTCAAAGGATATTGTGTTATTTTATGAAGAACGTCGTCTTTTATTTTCATACACAAGATGTTTTTATTTGTTTTCTTATAAGCTGCAAAAAAAAAAAAGTGGTAACATGTTTGCCTACCATTCACTAGGCCCAGGTTCGATTCCCGGGTGGGATGGAGATTTTTTCCGCTTATGAAGGAGGTGTTATGTTGTCCTCATCATTATTTAATCATTACCGACACGCAAGTCGACCAATGTGGCATCACCTGTACTAATACTTGCAACACGGCGGCCGAACTCCCCCAGATGGGGTTTCCCAGCCGTCAATGACACACAATCATTTCATTTTTTTTTACTGTGCTCGGAAGGAGCACCAACACTCTACTTATCGTACGGTTTTGGTTAACTTTGAGAGGTTTTGAATATATCAGTCGTCAGCTGCCCAAAGTTTATTAAATTATTTAATATGACATCCTTAGAATATCATACAATTAAGCTTACAACGGAAAACAATAAATAAGCAAACTCTATACGATAGTGTCAGCGTTGCATCACAATTAACAGCAGCTTAATAATAATAAATGTACAGTAATAAATAAGGTATGATGATCAAAAAAAACTTCGCATCGTAACTGGAGGAGGAGATTTAGTGTTTAACGCCCTGTCGGAAAAAAAAAAGTTGGTAGAGCACTTGCCCGCGAAAGGCAAAGGTCCCGAGTTCGAGTCTAGGTCCGGCACACAGTTTTAATCTGCCAGGAAGTTTCATATCAGTGCACACTCCGCTGCAGAGTGAAAATCTCATTCCGGAAACAGTAACTTTGGCTCTGTGGTCGTGCACAGTCAGCGATTCGTTTTATAAAGTCTGTCAGAGACATACATCGTTTATAATACGGTAGTTTCAGTTAATTTACATTGATATTCGGTAGTTTCAGTTAATTTACATTACTATTCTTGTCACATTCGGGTGCCACATACAAGTGTGCCCCAGGAGACTCCTTCCACTGTAAACAATATCTGCACATTAAACTGTAAAAAATACAGTATATAAATATACATTAATTCCTGAAGTTAGTTCTTCGGTACTGGTTTTCTTTTTCCTTTAAAAAATTAAATACGACCTGCTTCGCATTTGCGTTTTCTTCACTACTGTAAATAGTTCCTGTCATTCCATCTGAGGAAACTAATTGGCGCACAAAATTAATTTATTTCGTATCTTGTAGTTTCATATCGCAGCTCGATGATGAAGTGTCTAATCTTTTCGATCTTGCTAATAGTTATTCCGATACCTAATTTTCTAGCGATGTGCAGAATAAAATTTGAAGGGTTTGTGCAATGAAAATTTCGTCGCTGGCTACTTTAAATTTGGTTTATCAGTTCCTGTGTGCTAAATGTAGCTGACACATCGAAATCGTTTTTAAAATTGGAAGGTAAGCCATAAATAGAAAATAGAAGTAAAGAATTCTATGTGAGCACACTTCCGGGGCCGGCCGCTGTGGTCGAGCGGTTCTAGGCGCTTCAGTCTGGAATCGCGCGACCGCTACGACCGCAGGTTCGAATCCTGCCTCGGGCATGGATGTGTGTGATGTCCGTAGGTTAGTTAGGTTTAAGTAGTTCTAAGTTCTAGGGGACTGATGACCTCAGATGTTAAGTCTCATAGTGCTCAGAGCCATTTGAACTAACACTTCCTGACGGTGCCATGTGCAATTTGCCTGCAGCTCAGTAGTGAACAATTAGCGCAGGTAGACGCACGTGTCTCTGATTAGAGACCGCGATTGATTGTTGTACTTACTGCTGGAAGAGAGTGATGAAGAGGAAGACATTCCGCGCCAACAGTTACAGAAACATATTTAGGACAGAGCTTGACAAAAGTTTCTTTGCGACGCTTATCAATCGTCCACTTACTGAACGAATACGATTCATATTACATGTTAGAGTCGACTTATAGGTCTGGGCTTTATTCAAAAAATTTAAGTGAATTAAATTTTAATGTAGACTACTGTCTTCGTTTAAAGTAATACCTATGCTAACTGACTGCGAATCTCTTGGCATCGGCTATAGTTAGGCGTATATGTACGAACCTATTAGTGAAACACGATAATTTATGCCCCAGAGGGATTCGATGCAGGATTTTCCGCTTATGACCACTTCGGCTATCCGTGTGTGCTAATTTATTTCGAATAAATTTCTGACGACTGTCAGTCTTCATTAATGACTGTTCATCCAGACATGCAAGTAAATAATACTTGTGTTACTTTCTGGTTAAAAAATTCCAGTACTGGTACAAACTCGTGCAGTATAACAGTCCGAATGCAGCTGGTTCTGTTGAAAGTGAAGTTGATTTATCAGCTGAAAGTCCCAGAAAAGAAAAATAAGAAGTAAAATAAAGTTACTGCAAGGATAAAACAGATATTTGCAAAACAAAGTAGCTTCATTGTTATCTGAAGCTAAAAGCAATAGCAGTTCACAGCTTGCAGATGCGAACAGTAATGAATTTTAAAACTCTTACTCCAACACCACAATTTCAGACCAGAAACAGTATCTTTGGCTCTGCGGCCGTGCACCGTCAGCGATCCAGTTTATAAAGACTGTCAGAGACATATATCGTTTATAGTATTATTATCACTTTAATTTACATTAATGTTAGTACTGTATTCGGGCGCCACATACAGGTGTGCCCCAGACGACTTCTTTCAAGGGCTCATAAAACAGTTGTATCCTCTCCTGAAGCAAGCTAGCCCACAATTGTTGAAACTGGTGCTTGATATTCTCGGACAGAGATGACGGCTGAGTTGTCGGGTACGAGCATTGTCCTGTTGGAAAATGGCACCAAGATACGCTGTATGAGAGGTAACACAAGAGGGTGCAGGATGTCCATGGCATATCATTCTATCAATCCCTACGAGTCGAGACTTGATGCTATACCCCGTGGCCTCCCCCACAATGACAACAAGAAGAATATCGCTGTGCCTCTCCAAAATATTGGAAGGATGGGACCTCTCCTCAAGTCGCCGCCACAGTCGCTGACAATGGTCAGCCAGGTGCAGTGCAGAACTGTGATTCATAGCTGAACACAGTGCTACCAATTCCTCTGTAGTCAATGCTTCCCAATTACAGCACCACTCCAAACGCAGCCGTTTGTGTTGTGGTGTGAACACTAGCCTACGCATCGGACGCTAATCCCTAACCTGGCTGCTGCTAGTCTAGCAGGATGACACAGGATGCTAGGCGCAGATGAGAAGAGACAATCATGTGCGTGGTGCAAAATATAGTGATCCTCCCTTGGTGTGCTCAGATTCCTAGAAAGTCCACCACTGTACCTGAAAATTTGGATATGTCACAATTCTGCCAGCCGACCAAAGGAAAGTCCATATTGTAGCCCTTTCAAGCTCTCTCAGCTGCTGCTAACTGCTGCTAACGCTGTCTCACACACGTATGCGGCATCTTCGGTTCCTTTGTGTGATCATCCAACATCTCACGCTATTCACGCTCCTTATATCTCCTACCAGGCCACGTACCGACAATAAACTCAAAAAAACACTAATACACACTGAAAGCCGTTCTACTTGGTACAGAGAATTGTAACTCGACTCATTTACATAATGACCGATGCTGTTTACATGTAGGAACTTACATTAACATCCGATCATGTCTTCTGGGTGCTTCTTTCTTTTGTCAGACAGTGTATATGTTATTCGCTTTATTCTGGAGTCCCAGTCCTTTGTTTCATGGCAAATATTAGAATGATATTGTGAACATACTTCCTTACGCTTTCATCATCAGCATCGGAGATAATACGTAAACTGATGTTGGTTAACTCAAGCGTTTGAGATGATGTGTGATATGTCATTCCGTTTCCGTTACTCAGAAAGCACAGCCAGGAATTTTGAATATTCATTTCCTTTCCCTCGTGCTCTATAACTATTGATGATGATATATCTGTTTACTACTAAATGACATATGGTTTTTTTCCATGTGATACGTGTAACGCCGCTTCCTTTGGACGAAAAATGAAGAATATAAAAATAGTACCCCAAAGCCCAAAAGTCCCAAAAATCGAGTTCCAAATTTCATAAAAAAAGGAAAAAAAACAAAGTCCCTTTTGGAATAATGTTGCTTGAATAGTAGCACGTAGATACAAAAGAAATTCAGTACCAAGTAGCTTAGTGTTTTGAAAAAGAAAGAAATGAAAAAGAAAGAAATAAAAAAGATAGAATCCCATTAGTTTCAAAATAAAATCATAGTAGATCGCGAACTACCGTAATTAGAAATCACGGAGTAGGACAAACGATCACAAAGAATACTCCTTATGAGTACTCTTTGAGAATCGTGTGTGATTCCTAAGAAAGAGCCACGCACTGTTACTGTGTTACGAGAGTTTACCGGAGCAAGTCGTACCTCAGCGTGTGCTCGTATACGTGGGCGCGACGGGATTGTTTTTTGAACGCTAAGGGTTTGCGATCTACTAGACTCACTGAACTTGTAAGAAGTAAGTCAGTAACTTCAAATAGGATATCACGTAAAATCCAGATAGTGAAAGATTCGACATTGTCTTAAATTGAATATTTTCAATAAAAGACTGAACATTACCCAAAGTTAGAAACTATTAATGATGGACCGCTATAGAGAGACTAAACTTTGAAACCGAAGTGTGAGAAAAGAATTAACTTTCGTAAAATCAGTTAATTGACTCTGGAGCTTGCATAATATCTTGGACTCAAGTATATGTCATTAATTCCACCCAGATAGGAAAAGCTTCTTCCTTACGGCAATGTTAGGATGTGAAAATAGTACAATAAACCAGCATTCAGTTTTATTACTGCTTTAATAACTTCTTTCAATCCATTCAATATTGTGTACTCAGTAAATAATTATCTGTGCGATGACATTGATTGTCCAAGGAAACCGGCGTGCATAAGTACTCTTTGCCCCATTAACAAATTATCGCTCTGCTACGAACTATTAGGCTCTAGTAAACTGAAAACTTTAGTGGGGATATTGGTGTTGTGTATGTACTGAAGCTATAATTATTACCGGAAGAGGAACTGATATATCCCTACGTGTATCTGTGTTTAAACACGCCAGGGAGCATGTAATTGCTTGACTTGATCGAGACAAACAATTCGCACTCGGTGGGATTTTAGCGCAGCCCAAATAGATTTTTTTTATATAACGTCAATATATACAGCTCTACCTCTAGTTAGCCAGACTGCGACGTTATATAGGGTATTTACCAAAAAAATTAATAACCTTTCTGAATATTTTATCTGTTGTTACGTATGTTGTGGCATCTGTAATGGCTATGACCACGAAACTTACGTCATCAGCAAATTCCACTACTTTTCTTTTGTTAATACAAGGTCAGTCGCTTCTGTGGACCTACAGAAAGGACAGGAGTGGTTCCAGTATGGAACTCTGCGGAACACCAGCGGTAATTTCTCCTCATTTAGAAGACCTACACTCCTGGAAATTGAAATAAGAACACCGTGAATTCATTGTCCCAGGAAGGGGAAACTTTATTGACACATTCCTGGGGTCAGATACATCACATGATCACACTTTCAGAACCACAGGCACATAGATACAGGCAACAGAGCATGCACAATGTCGGCACTAGTACAGTGTATATCCACCTTTCGCAGCAATGCAGGCTGCTATTCTCCCATGGAGACGATCGTAGAGATGCTGGCATCTGTGGAACGGCTTGCCATGCCATTTCCACCTGGCGCCTCAGTTGGACCAGCGTTCGTGCTGGACGTGCAGACCGCGTGAGACGACGCATCATCCAGTCCCAAACATGCTCAATGGGGGACAGATCCGGAGATCTTGCTGGCCAGGGTAGTTGACTTAACACCTTCTAGAGCACGTTGGGTGGCACGGGATACATGCGGACGTGCATTGGCCTGTTGGAACAGCAAGTTCCCTTGCCAGTCTAGGAATGGTAGAACGATGGGTTCGATGACGGTTTGGATGTACCGTGCACTATTCAGTGTCCCCTCGACGATCACCAGTGGTGTACGGCCGGTGTAGGAGATCGCTCCCCACACCATGATGCCGGGTGTTGGCCCTGTTTGCCTCGGTCGTATGCAGTCCTGATTGTGGCGCTCACCTGCACGGCGCCAAACACGCATACGACCATCATTGGCACCAAGGCAGAAGCGACTTTCATCGCTGAAGACGACACGTCTCCATTCGTCCCTCCATTCACTCCTGTCGCGACACCACTGGAGGCAGGCTGCACGATGTTGGGGCGTGAGCGGAAGACGGCCTAACGGTGTGCGGGACCGTAGCCCAGCTTCATGGAGACGGTTGCGAATGGTCCTCGCCGATACCCCAGGAGCAACAGTGTCCCTAATTTGCTGGGAAGTGGCGGTGCGGTCCCCTACGGCACTGCGTAGGATCCTACGGTCTTGGCGTGCATCCGTGCGTCGCTGCGGTCCGGTCCCAGGTCGACGGGCACGTGCACCTTCCGCCGACCACTGGCGACAACATCGATGTACTGTGGAGACCTCACGCTCCACGTGTTGAGCAATTCGGCGGTACGTCCACCCGGCCTCCCGCATGCCCACTATACGCCCTCGCTCTAAGTCCGTCAACTGCACATACGGTTCACGTCCACGCTGTCGCGGCATGCTACCAGTGTTAAAGACTGCGATGGAGCTCCGTATGCCACGGCAAACTGGCTAACACTGACGGCGGCGGTGCACAAATGCTGCGCAGCTAGCGCCATTCGACGGCCAACACCGCGGTTCCTGGTGTGTCCGCTGTGCCGTGCGTGTGATCATTGCTTGTACAGCCCTCTCGTAGTGTCCGGAGCAAGTATGGTGGGTCTGACACACCGGTGTCAATGTGTTCTTTTTTCCATTTCCAGGAGTGTATTTAGAAAATTATTTAAATAAAAATAAGTTTCGAATGTACCATATTTTAAAATCGGATTAAAAAGTATCAAATACTCCTAGCCATGTTCAAATTCCTAACCACATACGGATAGTCCTGAAAATATGTGTGTGTGATATTTTAATAACTATAAAAAAACGTGTAAGATTTAAAATGAAAAACATGGGACCCTCGCAACAGATAATAGTAAGGAGGTGGACTATTCATGCACCCTACATTTTCTCACGAGTGTTTTCATAGCCATTAAAAATTTGCACTCACATTTTTTAGCGCCATCTGTAAGAGGTCAGAAATCAGTATGGGGCTATGAGAAATAACTGTGTATTTTTCAGTCTGATTTAAAAATGTGGTATATTAAAAACTCATTTTTATTTAACTAATTATTTTCCATTTTTTAATATTTGGTATGTGAAATTTTTCAATCGATTTCAAACATGTGGATGAGAGTACTACAGAGACATGTGGTAAATTTAAGGATTATTTCAGTTTGTCTGCACATGAGTCAGCCAATATATGGCTCCCTCCTACAGATGCGAAAGGTAAGGTGAAGGTTAAAATTGGAGAGATTCGAGCCCATCACATGGATGCTTACTAGCTATCGTTCTTCCCGCAAAACATTCGCAACTTGAGCAGGAAAAGGGGAAATGGCAGTGATACACAAAGTACTCCCCCGCCTCACACCAGACAAGAAAACGAGTTAATATCGTATTGTCATTCAGTTCTGAGAGGTCCCCTTGTGAGCTGCGGGATACATGTGCATGGTGCATCAAGCAGCACGCTCAAATAAAATACATTAACTCCTATTTTCTCCATACTGTCAAGTGAGATTGGCTTTCTTTCCAACCTTAAAAACAATTACGACATGTTAGTTACATCTAGGATACAGTAGCGTGCACCCAAAATGAACTAAACATAAAGTAGCCAGCGATCACATTTTCCACTGCACACCCTGAAAATTTTGTGCTAAAGAGTACTTGGAAATTACGTATCACAGTAACTATGATCCATAACGAAAAAATATACACTTCGTCATCTGGCTGTGATATGAAATTGTAAGACGCGAAGGAAATCAATGTTGTATGCCAACTATTTTTCTCAGGATCGAATGACAGATGCTATGTTTAGTAGTGAAGAAACTGTGCAAATGTGAAACGTCGTTTTTAAAAGGAAAAGGAGAACGTCTCCCGAAAAACAAACCACAGGAATTTCTGAATTTCTGTAGATTTTCTACAGCTTAATGAGCTTTTATTGTTTACAGCAAGAAAATCGGAAAACTCATTTTTCTCAAGTACTGCTATCAGCCACTTCGTGGGAATCGCTCGTTACTTTCCTGTGTGATGTTTTCTCTTACAGCTACTCATTACATGCGACTAACTTTAACAGCTCATCAAACAACTGTTTACTTGTAGATGAGCTCAGCAGCTAAAATGCACGATTAGCGAAATAAAAAGAACATACCCTTTCGCCTTTGGCTTCAAACACAGCTTTTTACTAAGTTTAGATATGACAGACTTCACAAATGCGCACTAAATTTTGGCACATGGATTTCAGCTGTTTCCATTATGACTATTTCGCGGCTCGAGTCAAATATTCGCGCAGCCATATTTTATAATAATATGCATCAAGCAACTAACAGCCGAATACAAAAACCTCAACTACAATTAAGAGCTTCTTAAGAGTGTATTTTTCTTACTCAGTATGAAACAAAAATACTTTCACAGACAGTAATATTTTAAAATGTGCTTCATTTTGATCGACGTTGGTGAATTCTGCCATGAACTAAGTAAAGTTTGCCGCTGATGTCAGGAGCAGAGTGCTGCTATCAAGCGCGGCCACTGTAGAGTTATTAGAAGTGATAAGGGGAACGATTTGTAGTTTTCTTCCAATGCTAACAACTCACGCGCGTGGGCAACTAGCACCGATCAGCTGCTATGGTATAAATGTCAAACGAATGTATCACGGATTCGTGAATGCGCATCATAGAGACGACCGTCTTCCGGTGTGGTACATGTTTGTAGCAACTAATATGCCATCAAATTAAGGTTTCTGTAAAGCAATGCAATGAGGAAAAGAAAAATAACGTTCAAAACTTTTAAGAAACATTCGATTACTGTTATTAATTACTATAACATAGTAATTTATGTAGGTTATCAATTAATAGCGGCCCGCATCTCGTGGTCGTGCGGTAGCGTTCTTGCTTCCCACGCCCGGGTTCCCGGGTTCGATTCCCGGCGGGGTCAGGGATTTTCTCTGCCTCGTGATGGCTGGGTGTTGTGTGCTGTCCTTAGGTTAGTTAGGTTTAAGTAGTTCTAAGTTCTAGGGGACTGATGACCATAGATGTTAAGTCCCATAGTGCTCAGAGCCATTTGAACCATTTGAATTAA
Organism: Schistocerca cancellata; assembly: GCF_023864275.1. NCBI lineage: Eukaryota > Metazoa > Arthropoda > Insecta > Orthoptera > Acrididae > Schistocerca > Schistocerca cancellata. The sequence continues at coordinate 280,141,559 of NC_064627.1, forward strand.
TAGCGAGATCGGTCTTGGAAGGTATGGTAAAGTGGCCAAGTAAAAGAGGCCATTGCCTATTGTTTGCTCTGGACAACGATGCTGCCTGCCGAGAAGAGCTCACACTAGTTCGTATACACATCGTCATTGTTGTCAGTGAGACTGACAGAGGAAGCTTGTTCCGTTATTTTTGAGTGAAAACTTTGTTCCTGAGTCGTATGATGTAAGATAAAACATTTGTATTATTTTTGTTACATCTACATCTACATCTGCATGGATACTCTGCAAATCACATTCAAGTGCCTGGCAGAGGGTTCATCGAACCACCTTCACAATTCTCTATTATTCCAATTCTCTATTATTCCAATTATAGCGCGTGGAAAGAATGAACACCTATATCTTTCAGTACAAGCTCTGATTTCCCTTATTTTATTGTGGTGATCGTTCCTCCCTATGTAGGTCGGTGTCAACAAAATATTTTCGCATTCGGAGGAGAAAGTTGGTGACTGGAATTTCGTGAGAAGATTCCGTCACAACGAAAAACGCCTTTCTTTTAATGATTTCCAGCTCAAATCCTGTATTATTTCTGTGACACTCTCTCCCATATTTCGCAATAATACCCCCTCAGGGGACTGCCTTCTTGGTGCAAAAAATTGCGTCAAAAGTAGACACTTTGACACAGACCATGTCCAGCGTAGCAGTAACCTTCCACCAATACCTGTAGCTGCGTTTGTACCTGCCAGAGCACAACCAATAAAGATATAGCTATTCAGGCTGCTCCGACTGAACCAAACACTATTGCAGAGAAAGCTACAGTGAAGACTTCGAAGGCCCTCCACAAACCGAGTACCTCTCCACTTTCCCCATCCCCGACTTCCATCAAGAAAAAGGGACCAGGGAAAGGGGCACGACGTTTGGCGTCAAACCTGCCAAAGGCACCATCGGATGTCGTCATGGCATCCCTGACTGATGAGGAGGAAATCGTCATGGAGTTTGATACCTCTTCGCCAGAACCTGGCAGCCCCTCTGCTGCCACTCTCTCCACAAGTGTCTCACCAGCGCGGCGCAAAGGCAGGGGGAAATCTAAACCGAAACGCTGATATGGCTCCCATACTTCAGTGGAATATGAATGGAGTCAGAACTCGCTTTGAAGAAATGCGGCTGTTAGTACAGGAAACCCCCTTTTGCATCTCTTTGCAAGAGACACATTTTAAAGAGAATGACACGCCTGTACTTACAGGATATCACTTGTGCAGGAAAGACCACCTGAATGGTAATATAGCGCAGGGTGGGGTGGCAGTGTTCATTAAGGACACATTCCACTCCTCACCTGTGCCCTTAACTACAACGCTCGGATCCTGGCCCAGGTTAATGTCACAGTGTGCTCCTTGTATTTACCACCCGCTGAGCTCATTGACAGTGAAGCCTCGCACAGCTCATTGATCAGCTACCCCGTCCCTTTCTCATTTTAGGAGATTTTAATGCTCATAATGCATTCTGGGGTTCAAACAAAACCTGCCCCAGAGGCCAGATGATTGAGCAGTTGATCAGGACTTCCGATATCATACTGCTGAAAACAGGTCAGGCCACGCATTTTAGCACCGCTTCAGGTTCGTCCTCTGCCATAAACCTCTCTATTTGTTCGCCTGTGCTTGCGGACATTGCCCAGTGGGTCGTAGACGACGTCCTTCATGGAAGCGACCATTATCCTATCTGGCTCCATCCGCCAGTTGAAATGGGTCGTGTCGAAAAGCCGCCGAAATGGTTGTTCCGTAAGGGAAACTGGACGCTCTACAGGCAGTTGGCTGTTTTTGAACCGTGTGAAGGCGCCCAGGATTGGGTGGATCACATTACGGCGATGATGCAACATGCCGCTGATGTACCCATACCAAAGTCAAAGGGAACACCTGTGAGGCAGCCTGTCCCTTGGTGGAATGACAACTGTCGTAACGCAATCAGAGACAGAAGGGCGTCTTTGAGAAGATTCCATCGGTGCCCTACTGATGCGAATCTGGCAACCTTTCGAATAGCACGGGCGCGGGCGAGAAGAATCGTTAGAGAGAGTAAACGGAGGTCTTGGCGAGAGTTCCTGAACTCCATCAATAGGTCCACATCTTCCAACAAAGTATGGGAAGCCATTAGGAGGATTTCAAGGCGATACTCTTGTCCGCCAATAGCAGCTATACGTGAGCGGGGGTGTCTCCTATCATCTCCAAGAGACATCGCCCGGGTAATGGCAGAATCATTTCAAACTATTACGGCCGATTCTAGCCAGGACCCAGAATTTCATCGCTATCGGGGTACACAGAAGAGGGCTGGTTTTGATTTCCGTTCAAACAACACTGAGGAATACAACCAGCCTTTCTCTTTGTGGGAGTTGGACTCTGCACTGTCAGTATCTCGGGATACTGCACCTGGTCCAGACCTGATATCGTATAGCATGCTGCAGCAGTCGGATCTGCGGTACAGTGCTCCTTGTTTGCGGACGATTTCTCCATTTTCTGTGCGTCTTCCTCCCTTACAACTGCTACACGCCAATTACAGCTGACGATCCTGCGATTGGAGGAATGGTCTAAGATCACAGGCTTTAAATTCTCTTTAGAGAAGACTGTTTGTGTAGATTTTAACCGTTCCCGTTCTCTTTTTAATCTCCCTGTTTTAAAACTAGGAGACACTATTCTCACCTTTATGGAAAAAGTGAAATATCTCGGGCTTATTTTTGATGAGAAGCTCACATGGTTGCCACACCTAAAGGATCTAAAAGTTTCAAGGCTTTAAACGTCCTGAAATGCGTCAGTCATAGGTCCTGGGGCGCTGACAGGGCACGTCTGCTCCAACTTTATAAGGCCTTTGTGCGACCTCGACTGGAATACGGATGTCAAGCTTATGGATCTGCAAGATCTTCGTACCTCAAAATGTTGGGTGTGATTCACCATGAGGGTATTAGGCTTTCAACGGGGCCTTATCGCACGAGTCCAGTTGCTAGTCTATGTGCCGAGGCTGGAGAGCCTCCGCTGTCCATTCGGCGTCTTCTCCTCGTGGTACGGCAAGCATACAGGGCCAAGTCCACTCCTCTTTCGTTGGCGTCCAACACCTTTCCACAGCCGGCACTGGAACGTCTCTTCCGCCACCGTCCGAAGGCAACAAAGCCGTTTGGCATCCGTGCAAAGGAGAGTCTCGAGTCAATACACCTGGAGGGCATTAAGGTCCTCCACCAGGGATGGAGTAGGGGATCTCCCTGGCTACTACAAAGGCCAAGATTACTTCTTGGTCCGGCTGCTTACAAGTAGTATTGTTCCCCGGACCACCTTTTTAAAATTAAATTTACTGAGATTTTAGACCGCCATTCAGATTTTATTACTATTTACACGGATGGGTCTAAACAGGGGGATTTTATGGGCTGCTCTGCTGTGTTTCCAGATACTGTCCGTAGGACAGGGCTCCCAGAGCAGTTCTCAGTTTACTATGCAGAACTGTTTGCCATTCTGAAAGCATTTGAGCATATGCGACGACATCATGGCAAGAAATTCATCATCTGCTCCGATTCCCAAAGTGCTCTACACGCTCTTGAACAGATGTAACCAGCAGATCGTATGGTGCAAGAAGTGCAGGACGCACTCCTGCTCTTGCAAAAGCAGGGTAAGGATGTAATTTTCTGCTGGGTTCCAGGGCACATAGGGATTCCTGGAAATGGACTTGCAGACGCGGCTGCCAAAGAGGCTTGCTCCATCCCACATCCTGCTCGCTGTTCCGTCCCCCTGCAGGCAATAACTGCATTCGTGACTCGGAAGGTCATGGGTTGGTGGAGGCTCAATGGCTGGAAGTGAGGGATAATAAGTTGCGAGCGGTGATGGATTCTGTCCGACCGTGGCTTACCTCCTTCCGACAATGACGAGCTGAGGAAGTAGCCCTTACAGGGTTTAGAATAGAACATTGTCTGTTGACACACGGTTTTCTGTTGCGTCGTGAGGAGCCACCAACGTGTCAGACATGTGGGACACAGCTGTCGATACGACGTATTTTAACTGAGTGTGTTTTATATGTGAGTTTGAGGGAAGATTTCAGTTTCCCACCAGACCTGCCCTCTATTTTAACTAATAATGAGGCGAGTGTCGCTAGAGTTTTACGTTTTTGTATGATGTCTGGACTTCTTCCCAAAATATTGGGATTGAGATCTTAATGTGCTGTAAAGTGGTTTGGTCACCCATTATTTGTAAGTGGTCACTCAGCCACCGTTAATTATTTTTACCTGTTTTGTACTGCTATTTTATTTTTAGTTTTATCTACCTGTTTTGATGTGCTGTGTCCAATCTTGAAATTTGAACATTTACAATTCTCGCAAAGATCGGCTCTGAATTGATCTTTGTTTAACAGATCTTGGCTGCACTCATCAACATTTCTGTGGACAAAGATGATACAAAGCCAACACCCACTACAGTAATACAAGTTAATAAGCCGACTAGTTCCACTTCCGCATATGATGAAGATATTGATATAAATTAATGAAAGAAATTATTCACGCAACTAAGGGAAACGAACTCAGGATAATACAAGAAGGACGAGAAGGAAATGTAATAGGAGAACGTGGACGGGGGGACTGAAAAGGTAAGCCGCCTCGTGGGAATTTGCACAGATCACAGTTTAATCATTGGTAATTCTTGGTTTCACAATAGAAAGTTATATACATGGAGGGGAAACTGAGGCATTTGTCTCGCTCTCTTGCGTAACTTCGCCTGTGAGGGCCGGGAGGTATTACTACGTCCGGCCGCCGTTTGGTGGTGACATTTGCTTCTCGTGTCGCAGCTCGTTCTGAGCATTTCGATTTTCTTCTCGCAATGCGATCGTTGTGCGGCACGATACTGTGGGGGTAGGCCACGTCGAGGCTGTCACCATCTACCCCATCTGGCTCCATGCCTTTTCAATTTATACATAGCGGACATCCCAAACCTGGAATCTCGTTCTTTTATGTATGCAGATGACATCGCTATCGCGGCTCACGCCAACACTTTCGAAGAACTGGAAGAAATTTTAAACAGGGATCTGGAACGACTACAACAATATTATGACAACTGGCACCTCAAAGTAAATCCGACTAAATCCGTGGCATCAATAATGCACTTGTGTAACAAAGATGCAAATCGTGAGCTAAAAGTGCAAATAAAAGGTAAATTGTTGAAAAACGATAGAACGCCAAAATATCTGGGTGTTAAGCTAGATCGCACTCTCACATATAAGAGCCACCTGTACGAAGTCGCCCAAAAAATGAAAACAAGAAACAACATCATAATGAAACTGGCAGGAACAACCTGGGGATGTTCCACTGAAACTCTACGCACATCAGCACTGGCACTTCTGTATAGTGTAGCGGAATATTGCGCACCCGTCTGGGCCCGCAGTAGGCATGTCAGATATATTGATGTGCAACTTAACGAGACAATGAGGCTCATAACAGGAACAGTAAGACCCACCCCGAAACCTTGGCTGCCCGTCCTTGCCAATATCGAACCACCCTCGATTAGACGTGAAAGAGCAATCCAGAGGTACAAAGAAAAGTTCAGGGACCTACCTCCTCCCCCTGACAGATTGATGTCAAGAAATCCCTTCTGGAAAGAACTCAAACAACAGATTGATATCGATAACCTGTGGAAACAGCAATGGCAGGAAAGCAAAGTGAATAACAGTTTCCTTATTGAGGACCCATCTCAACGAGTTCCAGGCTTCCAACTCCAACGTAGAGTGTGGGTAACTCTAAATCGTCTGCGGACAGGTGTTGGTCGGTGCGGATATTTGTTGAAAAAGTGGGGTTTCTCCCAGGACCCCAATTGTGAGTGCGGAGAGAGTCAAACCATGCAGCATATAGTTGAGTGCGACGTACACGGACTTAAGGGAGGAAATCTGATGGACATACATGTGATAAGTGACCAAGCACTTTTGTGGCTGGAAACCCTGAAAATTTTATTGTAAATCATTGTTAATGTTAATTTAAATTTTTATGTTGATGTTTGTAAGTGTATCACGCTTTGCCTGTAGCTGAACGAGAAATAAAAATAAATATACATGGAAGAGACCTGGAGACACTAGAAAGATTCGTATAGATTGTAGAAAGGTAAGAGATATCAAGCCAGATTTTAAACTACAAATCATTTTAAGGGGCAGATGTCAACTCTGTCATAATTTGTTGGTTCGTAACAGCAGGTTGATACTGAAGAAACTCCTGATAGGTAGGAGTTAACGAGACGGGATCTCGATACATTGAAGGAAACATAGGTTGCTGAGAGTTTCAAAGGCTGCATTTGACAAGAATTGACTGACACAATGGATAGGAATCTATCAGAAAACGAATGTGTAGCTTTCCGAAATAAAATAGTGGAGGTAGTAGTGGGTCAAATAGGCTAAAAGACAAGGCCCAGTAAAAGTCCGTGTGTAACACAAGCAATATTAAATTTAACTGACGCGAGGAGAAAATATAAAAATGCGGCAAATAAAGCAGGCAACAGGGAATGCAGTCGTCCAAGAAATAAACTGATAGAAAGTGAAAAACGGTAAGTCAGTAACTGTTTGACGAGAATTGTAAGGCGGCGGCAGCGTACATGGCTAAGGGAAAGATAGATCCAGCGTATGGGACAATTAAAAAAGCTTTGGAGACAAGAGAAGCACCATTATTAATAATAATAGCTCATAAGGTAAACCTATTCAAAGCAAAGAACAAAAACCTGAAAAGTGGAAGGAATATATAGAGGCTTTATACAAAGGAAATAAACTTCAAGACAGTATTACAGAAAGAGGAAGTAGATGAAGTCGAGATGGGACGTATGATATGAGGAGAAGAATTTGACAGAGCACTGAAAGGCCTAAGTCGAAACAAGGCTCAAGACGTGGACGACATTCCCTCTGAATGACTGATATGATACGGCGAGAAAAATTTGACAGAGTGCTGAAAGACCCAAGTCGAAACAAGATTCACGAAGTGGGCGACATTCCCTGAGAATAACTGATCCCTCCAGCTCTACTTATATCTAATATGAACATCAAACCAATAACAGTAATAGCAAAATATATAATTAATGATAAAACCCCGAAACATGTGCATTTACATTTACATCTATATGATTACTCAGCAATTAACAGTCTGCAGCTCGTGATCTAATACCTGGGACGGTAGTTCAGCGTGTTCGGTCAGAGAGCTGGTTGGCCTCTGTAGTAAGGATCAACAAAAACGAACTTAAACGGATGTCATGTGACGTCCGTAACGACCAAACACAATGATCTACACGACCATCCTGATTTAGGTTTTCCGTGATTTACCTAAATTTCTCCAGGCAAATGAAAAGGCACAACCGACTTCCTTCCCTGTCCTTCCCTAATCCGATGAGACCAATGACCTCGCTGTCTGGTCTCCTTCCCCAAACAACCCAACCAAAAACGATAAAAAAGAAAAAAAAATGTGGTTGGCTTGGCTGCCTCTGGATCACGGGGTCCCGGGTTCGATTCCCGGTCGGGTTGGGGATTTTTCTCTGCGCAGGGTCTGGGTGTTTGCATTATCCTGTGTTGTCCTCTTCATTTCATCATCATCATCATCATCATCATCATCATTTCGCGTCACGGGGTGGCGACAGGAAGGGCATCTGGCCACCGCTTAAATTAACCCTGCCAAATCCGACCTTAATCATGCTGACCCTGCGACACTGCTGGACAAAGGCATAAAGAAAAGAAGAAGAAGAGACTCTGCAGTTAACAATTCAGTGCCTGGCAGATGATTCATCGAACCAGTTACACGACAAATCACACAAACCTAAAGGCTGTAAGCTCAACTAAGTACTTAGGGATTACAGTTAAGAATAACTTAAATTCGAACGATCTCACAGATAACGTTGTGGGAAAGGCGAATCAAAGACTGCGACTTATTGGCAGCACATTTAAAAAATGTAACAGGTCTACTAAAGAGACTGCTTGCACTACGTTTTACGACCTCTTCTGGAGTATTGCTGTGTGGTGTGGGATGCTCATCGAACTTCTCTGCCATTCCTCACTCTAAAAGCTCGCGGGAAAAACGAACACTTAAATCTTTCCATGCGAGCTCTGCTTTTTCTTGTCTTATGTGATGATCACTTCTCCCTACATAGTAGGGCGCCAACAAAATACACTCCTGGAAATGGAAAAAAGAACACATTGACACCGGTGTGTCAGACCCACCATACTTGCTCCGGACACTGCGAGATCACACGCACGGCACAGCGGACACACCAGGAACCGCGGTGTTGGCCGTCGAATGGCGCTAGCTGCGCAGCATTTGTGCACCGCCGCCGTCAGTGTCAGCCAGTTTGCCGTGGCATACGGAGCTCCATCGCAGTCTTTAACACTGGTAGCATGCCGCGACAGCGTGGACGTGAACCGTATGTGCAGTTGACGGACTTTGCGCGAGGGCGTATAGTGGGCATGCGGGAGGCCGGGTGGACGTACCGCCGAATTGCTCAACACGTGGGGTGTGAGGTGTCCACAGTACATCGATGTTGTCGCCAGTGGTCGGCGGAAGGTGCACGTGCCCGTCGACCTGGGACCGGACCGCAGCGACGCACGGATGCACGCCAAGACCGTAGGATCCTACGCAGTGCCGTAGGGGACCGCACCGCCACTTCCCAGCAAATTAGGGACACTGTTGCTCCTGGGGTATCGGCGAGGACCATTCGCAACCGTCTCCATGAAGCTGGGCTACGGTCCCGCACACCGTTAGGCCGTCTTCCGCTCACGCCCCAACATCGTGCAGCCCGCCTCCAGTGGTGTCGCGACAGGCGTGAATGGAGGGACGAATGGAGACGTGTCGTCTTCAGCGATGAGAGTCGCTTCTGCCTTGGTGCCAATGATGGTCGTATGCGTGTTTGGCGCCGTGCAGGTGAGCGCCACAATCAGGACTGCATACGACCGAGGCACACAGGGCCAACACCCGGCATCATGGTGTGGGGAGCGATCTCCTACACTGGCCGTACACCACTGGTGATCGTCGAGGGGACACTGAATAGTGCACGGTACATCCAAACCGTCATCGAACCCATCGTTCTACCATTCCTAGACCGGCAAGGGAGCTTGCTGTTCCAACAGGACAATGCACGTCCGCATGTATCCCGTGCCACCCAACGTGCTCTAGAAGGTGTAAGTCAACTACCCTGGCCAGCAAGATCTCCGGATCTGTCCCCCATTGAGCATGTTTGGGACTGGATGAAGCGTCGTCTCACGCGGTCTGCACGTCCAGCACGAACGCTGGTCCAACTGAGGCGCCAGGTGGAAATGGCATGGCAAGCCGTTCCACAGGACTACATCCAGCATCTCTACGATCGTCTCCATGGGAGAATAGGAGCCTGCATTGCTGCGAAAGGTGGATATACACTGTACTAGTGCCGACATTGTGCATGCTCTGTTGCCTGTGTCTATGTGCCTGTGGTTCTGTCAGTGTGATCATGTGATGTTCTGACCCCAGGAATGTGTGAATAAAGTTTCCCCTTCCTGGGACAATGAATTCACGGTGTTCTTATTTCAATTTCCAGGAGTGTATTTTCACACTCTGAGGAGAAAGTTGATGACTGAAATTTCGGTCCTGCCGCAACGGAAAACGTCTTTGTTTTAATGACCGCTGCCCCAGTGCGTGACATTCTCTCCCTTACTTCGCGATAATACAAAACTAACTGCCCTTATTCGAAGTTTTTCGATGTCCTCCGTCAGTCTTATCTGACGCACATCCCACACCCCACAGCAATACTCCAGAAGAGTGTGTACAAACGTAGTGTAAGCAGTCTCTTCAGTAGACCTGTTATATTTTCTAAGTGTTCTGCCAATAAATCTCAGTCTTTTGTTTGCATCCCCACAACGTTACCTGTGTGATCGTTTCAATTTATGTTATTCGCTTGTAATCCCCAATTATTTAGTTGAGTTTACAACCTCTAGGTTTGTGTGATTTATCATGTAAGTAAAATTTAGCGGATTCCTTTTAGTACTCATGTGGACGACTTCACACTTTTCATTATTACGAAACAGTTGCCACTTCTGCCCCAATCTATATTTGTCTATATCATTTTGCAATTAGTTTTGATTATATGATGACTTTACAAGACGGTAAATGACAACTTCACCTGCAAACAATTTAAGAGGGCTGCTCAGATTGTCTCCTAAATCGTTTATGTAAATAAGGAACAACAGAGGGCCAATTACACTCCCTTGGGGGACGGCAGACACTACTTCTGTTGTACTCGATAACTTCCCGTCTGTTATTACGAACTGTGATCTGTCCGTCAGGAAACCACGAATCCAGTCGCGACTGGTGATAAACGGTATCAAAGTCCTTCTGGAAAGCGAAAAAATGGAATCAATTGGACATCCTCTGTCGATAGTACTCATTACTTCGTGAGAGTAAAATACTAGGTGTGTTTCAGAAGAACGATATTTTCTGAATAGGTGTTGGCTTTTTGTCAATAAATCATTTCTTCGGGGTGATTCATAATATTCGAGCAGAGAATACGATCCAAAATCCTAATGCAAATCGACATTCGTGATATGGGTCTGTAAATCAGCAGATTACTCCTCTTTCCTTTCTTGAGTATTGGTGTGACTTGTGCAACTTTCCAGACTTTGGCTTCGGATCATTCTGCGAGCGAGCGGTTGTATATGATTGCTAAGTATGGAGCTACTGTATCAGCATACTCTGAAAGGAAACTGACTGGTATACAATTTGGCCGGCGGCCTTCCCTTTCTTGAGTGTTTTAAGCTGCTTCGCTACACCAAGGATACCTACTGCTAAGTTACTCATGTTGGAAGTTGTTTTTGATTCGAATTCTGGAATACCGAGCGAGGTGGCGCAGTGGTAGCACACTGGACTCGCATTCGGGGGGACGACGGTTTAATCCCGCGGCGGCCATCGTGATTTAGGTTTTCTGTGATCCTTCGGGCATGCATGAATACATTCAACATCCTCACTAGAGTAGAAAAGCTGTAAAATGGCGGAGAGTCATGCAGTCTTCAGCACTGGTTCTTTTTATCTAGATGAAAATCACTGACTGGTAGAAGTTTCCTCAGAATTCAGATGAAACTACATACCGAAATTCGCTAGATATATGGATGATATACGGGTACAAATCATTGTGAAATGTGCTAAATGTATGTTACAGCTGAAAACTGTATTTGGTTTAGCAGAATTTGGAAAGACCAAAAACATTATAAACCTCAAAGCACTTGAATAAACTTCTCCTGATTTAATTTAATGAACAAAAAATCAGTTCTTTCATTTATTTTGTACATGTAAATGGGTCTGCTTTGATTACCTGTACCTGGGGAACTGCAATGCATCCTGGGTACGGTTAGTTTATTATAAAACGAATGTTAGGTTCCATAGAAAAGTTAGATGCATACTTGTTTGACTGTGCACGTTTACATACACATTTCAGCATATCTTATTTTACAGGGCAATCAGAAACGGTATGAAAAGCTTGTAAGGGCGTTGCAGGGCAGATTGTGCTGACAAATAATTGATACGAAAAAAATTCGATACTTCGCGACGCTTCCGAAGTTAATTAGCATCGAAGTTGGCCAATCAGTCTGTTGCGTGCGAAAAATTCAAGCGCCCCCTTCCCCCCCCCCCCCACCCCCCACCCTCAGATACAATTAGCGTCAACTGTTCTCGGTTCAAATGGCGCTAAGCACTATGGGACTTAACATCTGAGGTCATCAGTCCCCCTAGACTTAGAACTACTTAAATCTAACTAACCTAAGGACAACACACGCATCCATGCCCGAGGCAGGATTAGAACCTGCGACCGCAGTAGCAGCGCGGTTTCGGACAGAAGCACCAAGAATCGCTCGGCCACAGCTGCCGGCTCAGTTGTTCTCATAGCGTAGATAGTGCATGAGACTGCTCACTAAGCCTTTGGCCCTGGTTCGATCCTTACTATTGTCCGATGTCCAATTTTTGTAAGACTCCTTGCTTGCAAAATTTTTAAGGTTTTCGTGGCCACTTGCTGACGAACTGCCTATTGGCTTCTGTCTCGGGTTCTTCGGCCGACGTCCATCTAATGATTTTACTGACGTTTCCCCAGCACGAGTGGCTGGCATTGTCAAAGCTTCACCCTCCATTCCCGATGGTGAACTGGAGCCGAGCTCGCGGCCGCAGACTATATGTACCTGGAGCTCCAACGTCTGAGGGCTTATCCTCGTTCATTTCCGGTGCGGTTCTCTTCCTGCTACCTGCGGCGGTCGTTCGCTGCAGTACGGGAAGCCAGGATCCGTTTACCTTAAGGCATTCCCCTTTCTTGTTGAAACTGTTCGCGTGTTTTTGTATTTCTACAGCTTCTCTCTACACGCGCGTGTGATAGTGCTTCTCTACAGCCAGAACTTCCGTGTCGGCGAATTTTATTACGTGGTCGGTCTTACTCAGTGCGTGCTTTGCCACTGCCGATTTCTCCACCTGCCCCAAACTGCAATGTCGCTTATGCTCTTTGATCCTGGTGTTAACTGATCGTCCAGTCATTCCGACATAAACTTTCACCACCTGTGGGCGGGCATCATCTTGCTGAAATGGAAGCCCAGGATAGCTTACCGTGAAGAGCAACAAAACGCGGTGTAGAATGTCGTCGATGTACCGATGTGCTGTAAAGGTGCCGTAGATGACAACCAAAGACGTCCTGGTATGAAAAGAAATGGGCCTCCAGACCATCATTCCTTGTTGCTGGGCCTTACGGCTGGCGGCAGTCAGAATGGTATCCCAGCACTGTCTGGGGTATCCCCAGACACGTATCCGGCCTGGTATCTCATTGACTGCAGTATAAATGTCTTTAATGGTGAGTCCCACCTTAAAGTGAGTCCCGATGACCAGCGAAGACGAGTCTGGAGACGCCCGGACATTCGTGAGATACCAACCTGACAGTCGTCCACCATACGGCTCAACAACCAGGAGAGATGGCCATTTCATAGCAGAACCCCTTTGGTTGTCATCTGCAGCATCTTTACAGCACAGCCGTTCGTCGACGATATTCCACGTCTCGTTTTATTGCCTGTCATGGCAAGTCACGCTGCGTTTACATTTCAGCTAGGTAACGCCTGTCCACAGACGCTATAGTTTCTAATGCTTGTCCTCGCTCTTGCCAAACCTTACCTTGGCCAGTAAGGTCACCGGATCTCTCCCCAATTAAGAACCTTTGGAGCATTATGGACATGGCCCTCCAACCATCTCGCGATTTTGACGATGTGAGACACCAGTTGTACAGAATTTGTTATGATATCCCTCAGGAAGACATCGAGAAACTTTATCAATCAATGCCAAGCCGAATAACTGCTCACATGAGTGCCAGAGGTGGGCCAACGCATTATTGAGTTGCTCAAATTTGTGAAGCTCTTTCTCTTGAATATATCATACAACTTTTCTGAAATTGCAATCATTTGCTTGTCTGTACATGTACATCACGTCTACAAATGTGCGTTCCATTCGGATAATACATTCGTGGTGCATCTTTTTTTTTTGTCTTAGAGTGTATTTCACAATCTGAGCAATTACGATGGCCATTTCTTGATCACAAACATATGTGAACAGACAATGACAGATGGCGACGAAGAAGTTAAGCTAAATCCGGGTCGCGTTCCTCTGCTGCCATCAAATATGGAGAAGCATCAATCGTTTACGAAGAGTATTTCAGTAATGCTACAAGAGAGAAATGCAATATAAATTTCCGATTTATTCATTCACTTGATTTTTTTAACGCGTTCTCTTGAGAAGTGTGCATTTTAATTGAAATGAGATGAACTCGAGAGATAATGAGGACGTATTTACCTCGTGATTGCGAGTTTAATTTTTTCAATAAGAAGGGCATTTTTCTATATGAGTACGTGTATTCACAACAGTTACAAATCACATTTAATGTTTTTAAATTTTCATAAGTCTTTCATGTGGTAGTGACCCCATACTACAATTACAGTTTGCAATTAAAATGTACAGTTACAATGAACAAGCTGCAATTTACATTTTTCACACACACACACACACACACACACACACACACACACACACGCACACACACTTTTTACATTTTCTCTCACACACACACACATTTTTCAGGTATTTACATTATTCACAGATACTCAATAAAATCAGTCATCATATCATCAACAACAACATCACTATTTTTCAGATTGTAATGATCCCAAGGTAATGAATTCACCTGATCTAGAAGTACAAAATATTTGTCATATTGTGCTGATAAATATAACTTGTGTTTTCAACAGTAGAACCTGCATCGCGTTTTGGTTGAATTGCGTATTACACAGCCGTTTTAACTTAAGAATCCAACACACACTGCCTGCAATCATCGATGGTCAACCCATTAACAGAAGACTGTTTTACTCTCTTTGCTCTGTGCGTTACGCGACCTGACTCGGTCTTCACTGAGTACTTTTTTGCTAATAAACCGACTAATTTCGTTATAGGTTCACCATTCTAGTCGTGTTTTATTAATACAACCTCTTTTTTCTTACAAGTCATATTTGGTATCTGTTATTTAAAGGGAAACCTGGATTATCAATATCCTGATGCCCTCGTGAATATTTGGAGTTTTAATGTGATAAACCAATAAAGATGTGAAATTGTTAATAATAATATACGTGTCAGACTTACATTTATTCGGAGAGCTGAATTTACATCTACACTACTGACCATTAAAACTGCTACACTAAGAAGAAATGCAGATGATAAACGGGTGTTCATTGGACAAATATATTATACTAGAACTGACATGTGATTACATTTACACGCAATTTGAGTGCATAGATCCTGGGAAATCAGTACCCAGAACAACCACCTCTGGCCGTAATAACGGCCTTGATACGCCTGGGCACTGAGTCAGACAGAGCTTGGATGTCGTGTACAGGTACAGCTGCCCATGCAGCTTCAACACGATACCACAGTTCATCAAGAGTTGTGACTGGCGTATTGTGAGAGCCAGTTGCTCGGCCACCATTGACCAGATGTTTTCAATTGATGAGAGATCTGGAGAATGTGCTGGTCAGGGTAGCAGTCGAACATTTTCTGTATCCAGAAAGGACCGTACAGGACCTGCAACATGCGGTAGTGCATTATCCTGCTGAAATGTAGGGTTTCGCAGGGATCGAAAGAAGGGTAGAGCCACGGGTCGTAACACATCTGAAATGTAACGTCCACTGTTCAAAGTGCCGTCAATGCGAACAAGAGGTGACCGAGACGTGTCACCAATGGCTCCCCATACCGTCACGCCGGGTGATACGCCAGTATAGCTATGACGAATACACGCTTCCAATGTGCGTTCACCGCGATGTCGCCAAACACGGATGCGACCATCATTATGCTGTAAACAGAACCCGGATTCATCCGAAAAAATGACGTTTTGCCATTCGTGCACCCATGTTCGTCGTTGAGTACACCATCGCAGGCGCTCCTGTCTGTGATGCAGCGTCAAGGGTAATCACAGCCATGGGCTCCGGGCTGATAGTCCATTCTGCTGCAAACGTCGTCGAACTGTTCGTGCAGATAGTTGTTGTCTTGCAAACGTCCCCATCTGTTGGCTCAGGGATCGAGACGTGGCTGCACGATCCGTTACAGCCATGCGGATAAGATGTCTGTCATCTCGACTGCTAGTGATACGAGGCCGTTGGGATCCAGCACGGCGTTTCGTATTACCCTCCTGAACCCATCGATTTCATATTCTGCTAACAGTCATTGGATCTCGTCCAACGCTAGCAGCAATGTCGCGATACGATAAACCGCAATCGCGATAGGCTACAATCCGACCTTTATCAAAGTCGGAAACGTGATGATACGCATTTCTCCTCTTTACACGAGGCATCACAACAACGTTTGACCAGGCAACGCCGGTCAACTGCTGTTTGTGTATGAGAAATCGGTTGGAAACGTTCCTCATGTCAGCACATTGTAGGTGTCGCCACCGGCGGCAACCTTGTGTGAATGCTCTGAAAAGCTAATCATTTGCATATCACAGCATCTTCTTCCTGTGGGTTAAATTTCGCGTCTGTAGCACGTCATCTTCGTGGTGTAGCAATTTTAATGGCCAGTAGTGTATTAAGGTGAGCGTTGGGTGACAATGAAGGCTATGTTGGCACGATATCGGTACCTTGCTTTGAGTGGCAGCCCTGCTTTTATAACCCACTCTCCAAGTCGTGGAGGAGGCTGCGTGTGTGTATTCAAGGAATTGCCTCAGTTCACTAAAAGCGTGTTTGTGGAATGTCTTGTCAGCAATAGTTTCGACTTCTTCCAAACTGTTCTGACATGTTAGAAACTTGTGACAGTTCTTGTCTTGTCAATAAATGCGTATTTCGCTTCGCCGTTTCAAGGAACAGAAAACATCATATCGAAGATATGTGTACATGAAGCTATACAGGTTCAAGAAACTGATAACGGAATCTCAGGCACAGGTATTGCTTCAACTCTGTGCTGCGTGTTTACATTGGTTGGCAATAACTATAATTTCACAGTGAAATTAAGTGCCGCCTGACAGCTTATGACACTGCTTCTTGATAAGCAGGTCTTGTGTGATCAAACAACAGGCTCATACTTGAACTCCGCGTGCCGGCTGCTAGTCCCAGCTGGTTGCCGCTTGCCGCTGCGTGCAAAACGGGTGCTCCTTGCTGTCAGAGAATGCCCGGGACTGTCTGCATTTTATTTTACAGGAACGGTTGTAACTGCGAATCGAGACGTTAAAGCCGTCTGAAATGTGTTTAAAGCTAATGCACACAAAAGTGTATAACTTTTTAGAAGTAGATATTTCGAAAAAGATTAAAAAGGTTTTTTTTTTTCTAAAATGAAAAAGATAGTCCGACGTGAAGAGAATGCCGTAGCAGGGGAAATTGTGGCGAACCAGATAAAACCTGTTAGAAAAGTTTAGGTTGACAAACATAGATGTCACTGTCACACGTTTTTATATTTACCTCCTGGGTACTATCGGGTGCGTGCCAATGATGGTCAATGCTGTTCTATATACATTATCTGATCAAAAGTATCTGGACACTATTAGTGGACATTAGTATGCAATGTGTCCGTTCTTCGGTTTTACGACAGCTTGAACTGTGCTGCGGACGCTTTCAGTGATGTGTCTGAATGTCTGTGGAGGAATGGAAGCCCATTCTTCTTGAAGATCCGAAACCAGAGAAGGTAGTAGTATTCGGCACTGGCACGTGAGGCGAAGTCGATTTTCTAACTGACCTCAAAGGTGTTCAGCTGTATTCACGTCGGGGCTCCGGGCAAACCAGTCCACTTCAGAAATGTTAGTGACCATTAACCATCGCCTCACAGACGCTGCTTAATGCAGGGTGCAATGTCGCGCTGTTACAGTCATCGGCTCCGAACTGTTTCTCTTTTGGTATGCGGTACACGACGCTGTGAAATGTGTTCATATCCTTCCACATTTACTGTTATATGGCTGTTGTCATTACACGCGACGATAGGTGACGTCCTCTATACCTTCGCCAGACCCAAATCCTTTCATCAGATTGCCAGATTTGTCATTCCAATTCACTCGTTTACAGTCATCCACTGTCCAATGGCGTCGCCCTTTACACCGCCTGAGGCGTTGCTTAGCATTGATTACAGAAATATGTCCCCTAGGAGAAGATGCTCGACCAATATACCCCATTCTTTTTAACTCCATACTCGCAAGTCATTTTGCTAGCTGGGCTGCTTTGGAATTCACAAATGATTCCTGCCTCTGATCTCAAGCAATTTTTACAACCATTGTCTGCAACACTCAACGGTCCCAGTCTGTTAGTAGATGAGGTTTGGCCCTGATTTAGCTGCGGTTGTGTCTTCGTATTTGTACTTCACAGTCACATCACTAACAGTCGACTTGGGCATTCTTAGAAAGGTTGGAATGTTCCTGATGGGTTGGTTACATCCAATGGCCAGTCCACATTCAAAGTCACTGACCTCTCCTGACCGAACCATTCTGCTGTTACTGCTTCTTTACTGACAACACAGTACTCTCCCCCTCCTTTTACAATGGCGGGTTCGCCTCTCATGATCTCTAGTGGCCAATTATGCATTACATGGGGGTATCTGGATGCTTCTGGTGAGGCAGTATAGGTAAGATGAAACCGCAAGGGATTGCTGATTGGTGCCAAGGATTTCCTGTTGTTCCACAAAGTTAAATAAATGGAAGGTAGTAAATATGTAAAGGCAAAAACGCTAGACATAGATTACACTTTAATACAATAAGTCACTGGAAATAATAGTCTATGTGTGTTCGCGGGTGGGAGGGGGAATGGGAGAGTTATGTAGTGATACTTGTGTGTGTGTGTGTGTGTGTGTGTGTGTGTGTGATGATAGGTACAGTGTCTGACATATTCTTACACTGAAAGGCAATCACGTCAAACCCTGACATTGTAAGTAGGCTGTTTAGGTTTTTATGTTGGTATCGCCACCTAGTGCTATGTATGAAAATCACTGACCGCGCTGTGTGCAGTCTGCAGCTGGTTGGACTCATTGTTGGAATATTCGCTTGTGTAGTGTTGGGCAGTTGGCTGTGAACAGCGCGTAGCGTTGAGCAGTTGGAGGTAAGCCACCAGTGGTGGATGTGGGGAGAGAGGTGCCAGAGTTTTGAGAGCGGACGATCTGGATATATAATGACTTTTGAACACTATTAAGGTAAATAAATTGTTTGTTCTCTGTCAAAATCTTTCATTTGCTAACTATGCCTAGTTCCTTCAGTAGTTAGAATCTTCTGTTTAGCTGGCAGTATTGGCGCTCGCTGTATTGCAGTAGCTCGAATAACGAAGATATTTGTGAGGTAAGTGATTCGTGAAAAGTATAGGTTATTGTTAGTCAGGGCCATTCTTTTGTAGGGATTATTGAAAGTCAGATTGCGTTGCGCTAAAATACTGTGTGAGTGATGGGCAGAATGAGTAAAAAGAGAAACGTCTGAGTACGTTCACTTTTTCAGCTGTTTGAAAATCAAATAACGTAAGAGTTTTTCCCGCACTGTCATTCTTAATTTTCAATTATCACGAATTACAAACAAATTGCGAATTTCGAACAACTTATATTGGAAGGAACACGCAGAAAATGTTGTGGGGAAGGCTAACCAAAGACTGCGTTTTATTGGCAGGACACTTAGAAAATGTAGCAGACCTGCGCTTGTCCGTCCTCTTTTAGAATACTGCTGCGCGGTGTGGGATCCTTACCACATAGCACTGATGGAGTACATCGAAAAAGTTCAAAGAAACGTAGCACGTTTTGTATTATCGCGAAATATGGGAGAGAGTGTCACAGAAATTATACAAGATTTGGGCTGGAAATCATTAAAAGAAAGGCGTGTTGCGTTGCGACGGAATCTTCTTCAATTCCAATCACCAACTTTCTCCTCCGAATGCGAGAATATTTTGTTGACACCGATCTCCATAGGGAGGAACGATCACCACGATAAAATAAGGGAAATCAGAGCTCGTACGGAAAGATATAGGTGTTCATTCTTTCCACGCGCTATACGAGGTTGGAATAATAGACAATTGCGAAGGTGGTTCGATGAGCCTCTGTCAGGCACTTAAATGTGATTTATAGAGTGTCCATGTAGATGTCAAAGGGGAAGTGTCAACATGATTTTTAATATACTCCTCGAAATGTGCAAATGAGCATGTTCTAGCAATACAAAAAGTTGATGATGATCAAGAAAGACTTGAATTGAAAACTGATGTTCATAAAACATGAAATATCAGCAGATGATGATGATCAAGAACGACTTAAACTGAAAATTGACAGAGTTCATAAAAAATGAAATACCAGCAACCGATGCCTATTCAAAGTCTTGAATGTCTCCACTAGATGCAATTCAAAATGTCAGTTTATTAGCACAAATAAAACTAAAATCCTATACACTGTGACACTAAATCCATGAATATAATTTATAAGTAAACCCTCACACCAAAGTTGGTGTTTGTAGCTGAATTGTGGACCACATCTCAATCTCATTGTAAACGAACATCGATGATTTGCAAGTAGCTTCGACACCACTGCTTGCAAAACATAGAATTTTTCTGTGAGCCTATTTTTACACGACAGATATAGATCTGTAATGAAAACGGTGAACTGTTATAGAACGCTATTTTTCATCGCTATAAGGCTGATGCATTCTCTGTCTGTCTGTCTGTCTGTCTGTCTGTCTGTCTCTCTCTCTCTCTCTCTCTCTCTCTCTCTCTCTCTCTCTCATTGCAGAAGCACAAGGAGTGGCTGCAGTAGTTGTGCTTTATCACGATTCACACTCCATTCTGTGGTCATGAAAAACAAAGGACTTCAGAGAGCGTCAAAAAACATAATTTACAATAACACATGAGTTACGCAGTAGTTCATGGTTGTATTCCGAAGCTCCACACTACAGCCGGACAGGCGGAGCAGCACCTCTTCAGCTGTGGAATGCCCGCGCTTGCTCTTCTCGCAGTACCATCAGTACAGCGAAGTGTCCGGTGGCAGCCATTCCATCATGGGGCGACCGTCGACCACGCAGGCTTGGCAGTCTCCAGCTCTGCATATCGATCTCCAAAGTGATCTCGTTGACAGTGAAGATTTGCACTCAGAAGTCTCGCCCTAGGTCCACCTGAAGTCCTTTCTTGCACAAAGGGCTCAGTCCTCAGCCCCCATTTAAGGTTCAAATAGCTTTGAGCACTATGGGACAACATGTGAGGTCATCAGTCCCCTAGAACCTAGAACTACTTAAACCTAACTAACCTAAGGACATCACACACATCCATGGCCGAGGCAGCATTCGAACCTGCGACCGTAGCCGTCGCGCGGTTCCAGACTGAAGCGCCTAGAACGGCACGGCCACAGTGAGGAGTCAGGAGATTACAGCATCGGTGTCTGTCACAGGAACGAGATGAGCAGCAGTAGTACCTACCCCCTCGAAGGCGGATCACATGGGTCAAGCCTCAACCAGGCCTGCAGGTCGAAGGCCTCATGGCCCATCAGTGGTGCCTTGGACATTGACAGTGCAGCTGACAGCAGCAGCATACTTTCAACCAGACTCGTGGTTCCATAGAAAATCTAAAACAGCTAGGAGTGCCGAGGGTCGACCCCCCATAACCTCCCCTTTCACTGGATCGCTGCAACTGACACAATAGCTGAGACTACGCCCTGAGCAGTTGGTAATCAGCACTCAGGAATCAGACATTTGTTAAAAAGGGTGGGATATTTACGTTGGCGCATCCTGTGCGCTCTGTGGCAGTGGGGGACGGCCATGATATCATGTGTCCTGGTTTTTCCTCGCTGTCAGCTCTCCTAGTGACTTCAGACTTTCGCAACTTAACATTTCAGAGGCTCTTTTCTGCTGCCTCAACACCTGAATACTTGTTGTTGCATTGTACCTAGGCTCCCTTATGAAACTCTGCTTTGTCACTAGTATGATGATACAAAATGGCTCTGAGCACTATGGGACTTAACTTCTAAGGTCATCAGTCCCCTAGAACTTAGAACTACTTAAACCTAACTAACCTAAGGACATCACACACATCCATGACCGAGGCAGGATTCGAACCTGCGACCGTAGCGGTCACGCGGTTCCAGACTGAAGCGCCTTTAACCGCACGGCCACACCGGCCGGCTCCTGCAGAGTGGAGTGGCGGGCAGTGGTGACTGGCATAGCAGAAGTCACGGTGTCCCAACTGCACAGTGATGGAGCTACCCGGGGTCAAAGTCTGGACCGATCCTGAACTGCAGGGACGGGCAGCTGGTGGCGTTGTGGCCGCCTGGGGTGGGCAGACCGGCAGAGGTCCCCGTTCGTGGTCTGGCTCTGGCAGTGGTGACAGTGGCCGAGATCACATACCGCCCAGCTGGCCGGAGTTGATGGGCTGGATTGGACGGACTTAAATGCTGGTTCGGCTAGCTGACTTTGCAGGAGGCGCAGTGTTGTGTCACGCCGAATTATCTGTAATGGAGGTAATGACGGGCTGTCGTAATTGGTATCAGTTCCAGCTGCAGTTCTTTCTGGTGGCAGGCCTGGTTTCGTCACACAGACAGCTGTGACATGGAAGCTGTAGAAGTCCACTCAGCTGGAGGGTTCCTGACAACATCAGGCTGACTCCAGTGTGTGGCATATTTACGGTTCTCGTGCTCCCTCGCTGGCTTCAAGTCCTGGTCCATTCTTCGTTTACATTTCCTCCCTTCTATAAGGAAAATTCGCCCTCAAATTTTGCTGAAACAGAGATATTGGTTCAGTTACAACTGTCTGCTCTTTACATTACCATGTCCATTCACAGTGGAACTGTGGTCTTTCCATTATGTACATTTGCTATCGAACTTCATTAGCACTTGGCTCTGCTTGTGGTATAATTTCCATTTTTCAGATTATTTCTTATTTATGAGAAGCTCTTCGCTCCACTAAGTGGGAAGTAGCAGGTTACATGGTGCCTCCTAGCACTACGAACTGATTTGGTCTTTTTTACTCATCCCTCTATTATTTTCTACCAGTTCACACTAATAACTTATTATTTATTGTTAACAACTAAGAAGGAAAATACCTACACTGTGGAATAAATCCTACCTTAACCTAAGGAGAAAAACAGAATAGTACATATACTGCACTATTGTTTGGTGAGTGTGACCTGCATAAAACTTCGTGGTTTGTGCATTGTCATTTTCTCCACCTTTATTTGCAGATTTTAGCGATTTCGAAAAGTTTATGAACAGAAGCAGGAGATCCACGGTCTCCTTGCTTTGATTGCATTCACAAAATATCATTACGGGGCAACCTATCTGATCTTCAATAACTAGTATTCTTTTCACTCTATATTATTTCTGTAATAATTCCTCTCACTTTGAGTGGCCATACTTCAAGAATGGCCATACTTCAAGAGTTCTCAGATTCCACTGACCCAGCTACATTCACTACATCAGCTCCACCTGTTCTGTACAATAATCCTATCGTTTTCCTAGTCAGCTGCAGGAGCTGCAACAGCCTCACCTGTGCTGTCCTGAATTATTACTCGACTACAGGCGCTACACAATATCAGTACCACTTGTGTCGCAAATAAAAAACCTTTAATTCCTTTATGTCTACATCTCTTCCAACTTTCACACTACGTCAGTTCTTTCGAATGGTTCGCTACTGTTGTAGGTTTACCGCTACAAAGTCAATACAGGTGATGAGAGTTAGTGTTATGGGTATGAGCCAGAAACCAAGCAAGCGTCAAGCCAGTGGATGAATCCCAACTCTCCAGACCAAAAAAAAAAAAGCAAGGCGAGTGAGGTTGAATGTGAAGACGATGACCAGTGTCATTTTTGGTTTTCATAGAAACGTGCATTGGGAATTTGTACTCCCTGGTCACACTGTTGACCAGCAATTTTATTTGGAAGTTTTAAGCCATCTTCGAGAAGATGCGAGGAGGAAACGCCCGGAACTTTGGCGATCAGATGACTGGTTCATTCATCATGACAACGCCCCCTCACACACGACCTTATGAGTGACCCACTATTTGGCGTTTGAGGGATGGTCTGTCGTTCCCCAGCCGCCGTATTCGCCCATGCGACTGTTACCTATTCCTACGAATGAAAAAAAAAACGCTATGATGATGTGGAGGCGCTAAAAACAGCTTCGCAAAGACCACTGAATGATACCAAAGTTGAACAGTGCCAGACATGCTTCAGACAGTGTGAAAAAAGACTTGACAAGTGGATTGCATCTGATGGAGAGTATTTTGAAGGTGACTATAGGAATTTGCTAAAAAAGGTTTATGAATAATTTTTTTATAACAAATATCGGTTTTCTTTTGGTCCCCCTCATAACCCTGGACAGAACTGACCAGAAGCCATATTCTTCCTGCCACTACACTTCACTAATTCCAGTAATATGTAGCTATAACATGTCCCAGAGGTCGAAAATACCGCTACAGTTGTAAGGTTCTTTTATTTAGGAGACGACCGGTTTCGGGATCTCATACGCACATCTTCAGGTGTCGTACTGAAAATAGCGAGAGATAGGAGATATTTTCACACGCAGCAATACACATGAGAAACAAAACAAAAAATTCCATAATTTAAAAAAAAAAAACACCGGTCGGACTAGATGCTGTAAAACCTAATTCATTGCCAACGTGAATCCAGACAGTGCCACAGACGACTGCCTGGGTAAAGAAATATGCCAAGAATACGAGGACACTTACATTGGTGCTGGGACTCCGAGCCCAGCGGTGGACCAGTGCAAGACGCGGTGTGCTACCAGCGAGCGCTTTCACCCTGTCGTTTGCGCATGCGATCGGAATGGAGTGCACTACATACAATCTATTTTATTGAGATTGAAAACAGATGTAGATATCAAGTTTAAAGAAAAATTCAGTATGTTATCTACATTTCACAGAACAATGGCAGGAGGGTGTCCACAATGAGGAAATCAAAGAAAAACTGGGAATGAACTCTATAGATGTAGCAGTCAGGGCGAACAGGCTTAGATGGTGGGGTCATGTTACACGCATGGGAGAAGCAAGGTTACCCAAGAGACTCATCGATTCAGCAGTAGAGGGTAGGAGGAGTCGGGGCAGACCGAGGAGAAGGTACTTGGATTCGGTTAAGAATGATTTTGAAGTAATAGGTTTAACATCAGAAGAGGCACCAATGTTAGCACTGAATAGGGGATCATGGAGGAACTGTATAAGGGGGGCTATGCTCCAGACTGAACGCTGAAAGGCATAATCAGTCTTAAATGATGATGATGATGATGATCTACATTTCATATGCAGTTACGTATGGCCTATCTTACACCGTATTCAAAATCATAGCGACCCATGTTTTCATTGCAGATTTTCCGAATTTCGCGCAATACCTTACTTCATATAGAAATGTCACAATAACTATGACCAATGTGACAAATGAGGCTATGATATGTGATAGCATCATTTTTGTTTACCGAATAGTTTCTTTAAAATCGTCTGAGAAACGTTGCAGTGCAGCCGGAGTGCGCACGCCTCCGTTCCCACAGTGTCATTAAGGCAGCGAGACTGTTGAGCCGTGGCGCTCGTTACTGGCGTGCCAGTCTCTTGGAAGTCCATTATCGATCCTTCGATGTTTCTTATGTTTGCTTGCCTTGTTTTCCGCATTCGCGGGGCGAGTGGCAGTTGACGTTTGTTCAGGCTACCTGCTGAGACACCGCGAGGTACGAGGTGGAAGCAACCACGTATATGTGGGGTTGGTTGTACGCGGTCTGCAGTTTCAGCATGGAGGATATGTGTTGGCTGCCTGCCTGTCTGCTCTCCTGATTTTGCTCGCCGTGCCTTGCGACCGCCTAGCTTCCGTTGCTGCCTGGTGTATCCTACACGAGCCATACCGGACGTCCAGCAGAAGTTAAGCAGCCTTGTATTTCTTTAAAGAAAAGGAGCAAATGAATAAGACCTTTTGTAACCAATTTTGGTGGCCTCTGAAGTGTGGCCTTCGCGTTTACACTGCCTTTGGGGAGAGCTAATTCTTTTAAATTTAAATAGTTGGGGTTCCCTGTCCTTGATAATCTTTTGGGGGTTTTATTTGAATTTTCTCTTTGGGGTTCCTTTCTTGTGCATGGATAAATGTTTACTTGTATAGCGGGAAGTGACTCCTGGTTAAAACTCGGAGGTGTTTGATGTAACTGCCATTTTCGGCATTTGTCTTTTCAATTAAGTGTTGTCATCCCTTCGAGCGATCTGGTGTCACTCCTCGTTAATTAATGCTGGTTTATGTGTACTTAATTTTGAATTGGCCATTTGAATTAATATTTTGGAGCGCAGTATAGCACTAAGGCAACCTCATTGTATACCACCTTGTGCCCCGGTCTAGAACCTTAATTTTCAGAGGCACGAGTTAGCTCCACTACCGGTTTTACTGATGAGCTCCCTTCAAAATCTTGTCTTGTATAAGTTTGCCCCATGTGTGCCTGGGAACACAGAGATGAGCTTTAGAGTGACTTCAGTGCTAGTCAGTTAATGGAAACTTCATTTTGGCTTGGCTTCCACTGAAGAGTTTGAGTGGAGCGTAGTGTGTGTGATTTGTTATTCATTTAAATACTGTAAGTTTGTTTATTTAATGGGGAGCAAGACATTTAAAGACTGTTGGTATTAACTCCCATAATTGTGGGGTGTTGCTAATTCGTTCCAAATGACCTACTACTTATTCAATGGCAAGGCTGTTGATTAATTAGTTACTGTGAGTACCAATTCACGCTATTTATTTGTTACCGAAATTGTTGAAGTGTCTGTGTCGTGATTCAATCACTAGGTACGTGTTTAAGCTAAATTGATATAAACCTTACATTGCTTCCTTAGAATTTGTTGCCAGCAGAAACCCTTAAGACAACTAAGTTTTGTCACTGCTTATGTTAACCTTTACTGGTAGCAATATTTCATGTAGTTAAATTTTGTCTTAAAATGTGTATTTCTCTGGTGTAATAAACAAGTGATAAAAGAAAAAAGCAAAGGGGCCTGGTCCTTCCCATTGTGTCCGGTTTGTAACACGTATCAACTGTTTCGTTGAATAGACGAAGTGCTCAGCTCGTAGGTGACAACAAACTTGACAAAAGTGACCGCCCCTTCGGAACAGAGGGGTAGACTCACCTAGCTCTGAGAACGAGAATGTGCTTTTGCGCAGGGGGCCAAGTTCTCTCGCACGAACTCATAAGATGGGGTGAAAAATAGTGTCTGTGCCGGACGCTTGTCAGCCCTGGTCTCTAACGTCGCGTTATGTATTATGCAACTGTATGACTTTGATAGACATGAAGTTAAATGTCAAGGCTGCAACACTGGTTACTGGTTATTTTCATTGAAGTCTACTTGCGTATGTGGACTGCGCTTTCCTTGTGTTTGTTGTAGACCAAACATGTAAATAAATGTCAGTCGTTAATTTTTGTCTCAACTTCACAATTTAAGAAAATTATAGGAATGATTGAGGACCGTTTTAACAGGCCTCTACAAATGCTATTTTTTTTCAAAATGCGTTTTTTAACTGGGTCTGTTACTTTAGTACGAGCCTCACACAATGGCTAAAAGAAAAGCTGAATATTTGCCGTTGTAAAATGCCCGTGAATATAGCAAATTTTCACAAAACTCGACATCTCCATTTTTCACAGTTCCACAAAACTCATCTGATCCTTTTCTATACTACATTGTTGAAACATAGAACATAAAACTTACAAGGTAAATTGTATAGCCTTTGTACTCAGACGTGTTTATTGTCCGGCAGCCGCACAACAACCCACAAGATAAACCAACTGTTAGCTAAGCGGTTCCAGTCGCCCGAGCAATAATGCATACTGTTTCGCTTAATTCTCTTTCATGTTCGTCCACTATTTTACTACAAGATTAGAGCTGTTGTTGTACACTCTTACTGGAACTTCATTATTAAGATGTTAGAAGATTCAGAACATTCAGAAACAGTTCAGGAGGTGAAAAGTGCAAAATAAAGCAAGAGTCGTCAACGTCAAAAGAGTGAGAAATGCACGATTGGACTCTCAAATGAAGATCTGAATATAGACTGTAACTATATTGAAATAACAAAGGGAACAACATGCAAAGCAGAATGTTTGTGTTTCAATGATCTTATTCATTTCAGAGTTAGCCTGTATATGAATAAAACAAAAGATGATTTCTTACTATGATTAGTGCGGGCGCATTAGATTTTTGCTGCCCAATAAATATACACCGCTAGACGTTACGTATCCCAAATAAGAGCTGAATAAGACTGCGACGATTTCTGGTTTGTGCTAAACTTTTGAGGGCCAGAAAACCACGAAAGGTATGGACCTTTTTTAAGTCTTTCGCGTTTTAAGTCTTTCTTTAAGTCGAAAACCATACTATCTAGAAAAATTTTCCAAAACACGAGAACGAAAGAGTATAAAATTTCGCCTAGAATGACCTACGTAAGTATAAAAATTGGGTCAGTCGGTCAGCCACAATCGATCGTCAAAGATCGGTAGTTCTTACCAACTCGAAATAATACATTGTAAACCACCAGCTGCACCAACAAAATTTTATTCCTTTACCTGTTTCGCTTCATAAAACGATCATTACTGGAGAGAAATCTGGACATTGCTGATTTACGCATACGTATCGGTACAGTGGCACTTCACTATAAACTTGCCTCTGCCTTGTCTCACAGAATATTTGCTGTTCATTATAGAACTTACGTCAGAAATGTTTCAAGTTTGTGATCGTGATCTTCTGACCCAAGTTGCTCTAATGATTAGCAAACATTGTGTGAGCTAAGAAAGTTTATGGTGAAGTGCCATTACAGCGATACATATGTGTAAATCATCAATTCCAGCTTTCCCGTCAGTGATAGTGGTTTTATGAACTGAAACCTGTAGAGAAATAAAGTTGGGTTGCTACAGCTGTTGGTCTGCAGTGCATTATTTCAAATACTTGACAGCAATAGAATGTCGCTTCAAGAAAAGTGAGTTATTCTCATGTTCCAAAGTCTATAACTAAAAAAACGGCTACTCCAAATGAAGAGTGTCACTCGTGAAAATTGCAGAGCGTAAGTTTCTGCGTAAAAAAGAGCTTCTGAATTTTAAAATTCACTCACCCCTTTGCAAATATACAAATAGAAATGTGAAAGTATTCGTAGCGCTTAAGCAACATGAAAAATAAGTGAATGTGTTGAGTTCTGTAAAAATTTATAATTTCTAACTTTTTTCTTAATAAACGAGATTAGTGACGAACTTCAATTATTCCTTCCTCAGTCCCTATCTATATGAATGAGCAGTATTAGATTTTTGAAATTTTTTGAATAAACGATACTGAGTACAACTAAAAAGTAGCTCTCCTGTAAAATTCTGTAAATGGTGTATGTTGAATTTTGTTAAAACGGTCCTCAATTAATAACCCCCCCCCCCCATGACGCAAGCAACAGCTGTAAATAGCGTTGTTGTGTTGGAGTTAGCATTCTTGGATTGACTGGTGCGCCTTGTGGTGTGGCTCTGAGCACTATGGGAATAAACATCTATGGTCATCAGTCCCCTAGAACTTAGAACTAAATAAACCTAACTAACCTAAGGACAGCACACAACACCCAGCAATCACGAGGCAGAGAAAATCCCTGACCCCGCCGGGAATCGAACCCGGGAACCCGGGCGTGGGAAGCAAGAACGCTACCGCACGACCACGAGATGCGGGCAAGGTGCGCCTTGTACGGTGGTTGTGTACTGTATTCCTACCCCTGAGTTGGCCAAGGTCTTGGAGCTTCCATAGTTTTCCCAGGCAGTGACCCAGCACTGCTTTGTTACCAACATTCTCCGAGTTGCACGTACTTGTGTAAAGTGAGAAGAAGTGAATAGTATTTTGGCACAGGAGCTTGATACCGGAGATATAGCAGTGAACTATGCAAACGTGAGAATAGTGCCCTTTAAGAAATCCGCCCAATTCAGTTATTTCACTTGGAATACAAAGACATTCGTTGCAAGATTTATATGGTTTTGATCGCTGGTTGCTAGTGATCTGGCTATCCGACAAATTAATTCTTTCATTAACGCGTCGTGTTTCGTGAATTATACCATGATGGAGTACCTGAAGTTGTGTGGAACAGCCAGAAGCAGCCAATTGTTAAGTGCGTTAACAGCCAGTTATCACTGGCGCTGATCTCATCACACTAATAATTATAGAATTACTTTATATATATATATATATATATATATATATATATATATATATATCTGTGTGTGTGTGTGTGGTTTCATTATTAAATGCTGACCAGCCATGTGCAGATCTTTGGGACGAACCGGCGTGCAGACGAACACACCCATTCATGTATTAATAAAACATTCTCAACCTGAAATAGCATAACTGACTTTGTAAGACTGGAGATGAAGTGAATTTACACTACGTATTGCGGAGCAGTATGGCAAAACAAATGATATCACTTTAGGCTGTATATTGCTTATACATCCCTTTTTATCCACCACAAGAAATCTGCTCATACAAGTCCATAACACATTAACGGAACCCCCTGCATATATTTTTATATTAGCAGAATACCTGCTACTTTGAAAAACGGTACCTTTCTAACTCTTACTCTGCTGCTGTTTTTATACCCTACTTCGTACTAAGTATTTGTCTAACTTAACAAACTTCAGAGAACACAGTCAGCTGAATAAACAGTAGAAAATTTAAAAGCTTTTAATTACGGTCATAAGTGTTAATCGAAATTTACGTTCCTGAGAACGATATACGCACAGATTAACTATAGGAGTGCCTAACAAGCTATTCTTTTCTTTGTTTTTCAATATCTGGGAATTCCCAATTTCATGCTCGATACCTACCGCTAACCTTTCAACGTCGTATTTGCTAAGGTTACTGAATTTTCCTTTCAACAGTATCTTTTATCCTTGGGTATGAATTTCATTTGTTGACTCCTGATACGCAGCAACATCAAACAGAGCTAATTCGTAGTGAATGTATTTGACAACGAAGGTTTAATGCTTTATTTTGTTGACAACAGCTGTTCACCTCCATCTATCTTGGATGGAATAACAGCAAATACATTGGAAGGTTTCAGTGGTATAGAACAATTTTTAGTGAGTAGGTGGAGCAGATTTTTGGCAATGCTGCCTACGCCATTGTTTGTACTCACAACTGATGTGATCTGCTTCCAGAATTATTACACGACGTTGTTTACATGTGTCGTAAACAGTGCACAATGTAACGAGTTACATAATTATTCACAAACACGTAAGAGGCGTTTCTCATAAATATTACATCTACACAAGACAGCTACGTAACGTTAGCTCTAAGGTTACGCATTGCCTTGAGCATTACAGGTTTCTTATGCAACAAATGTTTTGAAGCTACGGTTTGAATGTGATAAAGTCGTTAAACACGCATACAAAACTAATATAGAACTTTGGCGAGAGCCTATTCTCTCAAACCATCTCATACGCAACTGACCCTATTTAATTTTATTTATTGTATATTTTATTTATCATAACTTTTTTGTGTTATAGATCGTATTATTGTATATAAATCTTTTCCAAATTCATCAAATTATAATCCAATTTACCTTATTCAATAAAACACAGATTTAAATGAAGCAATATACGTTATTTTTTGAATGATATAGACTGAGCACGGGTCCATTTATGGAGAAATGTGAAAAACAATATCCACTGATGTAACAGTAATAAGGTTTGCACATCACAAAACGAAAAAATCTGTAGCTTTTCTGTAAGCGAGAAGTTAAATACCTGTAACATCCTGGTAAAGGTTTTAAACAGTGAGTGCGAAGAGCTCAAACGCAAATGTGACACATCAGATTCAAAGTACACACATTAGCAAAAGTGTTGCATCAACGCTACATGTCTGGCACGTATGTTGCTATTCTGACTGTTCTTGTACCGATCGGTAGGTCACAACTGACGTTGTTTGTAAACATAAATAACTTAGAGGTTATGGTTTCCGCCTTTTTGCAAACACAGTCTTTTTCTTTTTACCCAAACATGTTTCAGCAATTCTGTGCCATCATCAGTGGGTTTTCGTATATTGAAAAATTGTAAAAAGTGAACATGTTTTCGGTTGTAACGGATTTAACAAAGTGAGGCCTAAAGAGAGTTTTTGTTGGTTTTCTTTCTTACCGTTATTTTCCATTATATGATATTGCAGGACCAACTGCATGGTGTCCTGCAGTGATGGCTTGTCATCTGAAAACCAAAAAATGTAAAACCATAAGCTATAATTCAACTGTAAACGCAAA
The DNA here is from genome assembly GCF_023864275.1 of Schistocerca cancellata. Taxonomy (NCBI): domain Eukaryota; kingdom Metazoa; phylum Arthropoda; class Insecta; order Orthoptera; family Acrididae; genus Schistocerca; species Schistocerca cancellata. The sequence goes on from NC_064627.1 coordinate 280,173,234, forward strand.
AAGAAAGGACAATAACTGAAGATCCAAAAGATGAATATAAGTGCATTTAAATACGGGTAAACGCCACACTCAAGTAGACTGCAGCATTTCGAATTACAGTAAAGCACCAGTAGGGAGACCACTGTGGAACAGAAGAGTGACCATCTATCATGCCACGGAGGACAATTGCGGACAAGATCGGGTACGCATCATCAAATCACGTGCAGAAGGCTGTCAACCAGGGCGGTTGCCCGAAGTGTGCGGAGTATAAGGGATGTGGAATCGGTTCCAATTGACAGATATAGTTGCGTACTTAAACTGTACAGGCGCACACGATGATAGATATCTGTGACCTTTGAGTCGCAAGAATCGTGAGCTGAGTGCTTCAGAACTGAATTTGGCGGCGAAGAGGCTACAGGTTCTCATGTATCGCACCAAACTCTTAGGATGCGAATCTCCATTCCTGACGACCATCACGAGAAGCACGCCGCACACCACGATACCATGGACTCCGTTTCAGATGTGCAAGAAATAATGCAGAATGGAGACCACAGGATTGGTGTCAGGTGATGTCTTCGGACGAAACTCGGATCTGTTTGTACCATGATAATCGAAAACGACACACCTGGAGACAACCCGGAAATATCGAACGCCACCAACACTGTGACCCACACATGCAATGAATGGTGATGGAGGGATGTTTTGGGGTAACGGTACATGGGGCATTACATAGGACAAGTTCACTGCTCTCCAGTACAGGGACGAGGTTCTGCAACCAATAGTGAGACCGTATCCTCAACATCTGGCTAACAATTATTGAAGCAGAAGAAATGAATTAAAATCGTGTGATCGTAAATCGTAGATAAAGAAGAGACATGAATAATGTAATTATATATCTGGCTAACAATTTCACCTTGATGGTTAGCACATTGTAGAGTAACAGCCAAATTGTAGCAAAGTGCTCTGTTGTTGTTGTTGTTTTGGTGGAAGAGACCAAACAGCGACGTCATCGGTCTCATCGGATTAGGCAAGGACAGGGAAGGAAGCCGGCCGTGCCCTTTGAAAGGAACCATCCCGGCATTTGCCTAGAGCGATTTAGGGAAATCACGGAAAACCTAAATCAGGATGGCCGGACGCGGGATTGAACCGTCGTCCTCCCGAATGCGAGTCCAGTGTGCTAACCACTGCGCCACCTCGCTCAGTCAAAATGCTCTGTGTATCACTATATTAAGCAAAGCTGCTACGTACATTGGCATGTTAAAGCGAACATCTATTACATTTGTGTCCTGAGTGAGTGGTAAATGAAGGCTGCATAATTATTTTTATGGTCTCTGCGAGAAATATAGAGGCGACATTATGGTGGAATAATCTTGTTTGAATACAGGTTCTCTTACTTCTCCTAATTTACTCGACATTGTTTCACAAGAACTACGTCTTTCTTCTGAGAATTCTCATTTAAGATCCCCAAGCATTTGTTACATTTTCGTACTGGGGTGTAACAAACTGTTAAGGTCGTAGCAGCGTGTGTCTGAATTTCGATGTCTGTTGTCATGCGTTCTTGATAAGGGCTCCAAACACTGGAACAATACTTCAGAACTGGTGGCACTAGCACCTTGAATGCGATTTCCTTTGCAGATGCATTGCATTTTCGGAACACTTTCATTCGCCTTGTCTGTATTATTTATCAAAATATGTAAGGTTTTAAGTTCTAACCACACACACGGCACTACTTCTGATCTAACTTACAGCTTAATGTGCACTTGTCGATACGAATAGTTTAATCTTTGCCAAAGTAAACAAAAACTCAGCAAATTTTAAACCAACAGTCTTCAGGAGGTACATGGACGACACATTTGTAGGATGGCCGTATGAGGTGGATGAATTACATCGATTTCTTGAGAAGTTGAATTCTATCCATACTAGTATAAAATTTACTATGGAAATAGAAAGACAGATGCCTTCACTTTTTGGATGCTGTCGTTCGCCGTAAAGTTGATGGCACCTTAGGACATGTTGTATATCGTAAACCTACACATACAAATCTATATCTGCATGTCAGTAGCTGCCATCACTCTTCACAGACCGTAGGTGTCCTTCAGACCTTAGTGCATAGGGCGCACTGTACATCTGATAAAGATAATTTGTAAGAAGAGCTCATATACCTCAAGAGCATTTTCAAAGCGAATTGATTTTCTCCGCAACAAAGTCGTAGAGCATTCAATGTAAAACCTAGAATGAAAGTAGGTGATGGGGAAGAAGATAGTAATTCTTTGAGATCAAATGCGTTTTTGCCCTATGTGGGTGGTCTTTCCTCGAAGGTAGGTCGTATTCTCGAGAAACACTGTGTTCTTCCGGCCTCCCACGAAGATTGCTGCTTTACTTGGCTCTGTAAAGGACGATTTATTGCTTCGTATGGCGGGTGTGTATCAGATTCCTTGCGGAAATTGTGAGAAGTCATACATAGGTCAAACTACACGCACCGCTCATGAGAGATGTGTGGAACATCGAAGATACACACTCTTATCACAGCCAGACAAGTCAGCTGTGGCCGAACGTTGTACTGATACAGGGCATTCCATGAACTACAGTGATGTGACATCCACCTCTTCCTTTTAGGATTCTGTCTTCAGGGAAGCTTGAAGCTATAGAGATTAGATTAGCTAGTAGTTTAATAAATAGAGAAAATGGTTTTCATTTGGACAAAGCATGAAATCCGGCTCTTGGGATAATTAAACTGCAGAGAAGTCATCGTGGCGTCATCGCCGCCGTACATACATCGATTAGTGAATCGAATGTCTGTACGCCTTCGCCACAGGCGGCGCCCGTGTAAGCGTATCTCTCTGCTACCGAGCAGCGTCTGTAACTCGCAGGCGCATACCGCCATGTTGGAGGATATAAGGCCACCCTTGGAAGCTTATAGAAATTGGTGATTGTCGATTAGTAAGTATGCATGTGAACAATTTTAATGCAGTGTATATATCGTGTTTGCTGTTGTATTCGTCAAAAGTTCTGCATAGTTGAGGTGCGTAAAAAGCGTACATGTGAACAATTTGAATGCGGCGTCTATTGTGTTTGCTGTTGTATTTGCCAAAATTTCGGTATAGTTCAGGTGCATCTAATATGTAAGCCAGTCATACATTCCAATGACCTGTATACTATTAAATATTAGTCTTGTAGTACATAACGTGTGTCGTCTTGTGCCGCCTCTATCACACAGTGACGACTATATGACACCCCATCTTATACTTGTCCATTTTACAGCGAAATTGTAATGAAATAGCTCCTAACGGTTTCAGCTACTGGATCACAAATAGTATTCTCAGTTACATAAAAGGATCAAACAACATTGTAACAAACTGCTCCAAAGTTTAACATGTTACTAAAAAGTGTAACTGTGACATTATAGTAAGCTATTCGGAAATTCTAATCCAACTGTTTAGCGTAGTGTTCACGATCTATTTCTCTCAAATAATAAATGGCAAAAACGCACAGTTAAATTTTTCTGTGTGAGCTCTGATTTCTGTTATTCCATTACGATAGGTGATAGTCAACAAAATACACACATCAAAAAAAGTTTTGCATCACCCCGTTTCCCAGAACTCCTGAAGATAGACGGTCACTGTGGATATTGTATCACAGACGCAGTCCCTTTGACTGTTCAGAGATGTCACTAAACCCGCCCAAAGATGTAAACAATCATGCATGAGAAGCGCCTATCAGGCGGAGGGGATCCGACAGCCGATGAGTTCCAGTCATTCCACTAGGAAGGAGGTACACGGCTCGTGTTGTCTGTAGTTAAACCATGCCTAGACGGTCAATACCGCGGTTTGATCGCGTCCTCATTGTTAGTTTGTGCCAGGAAGGGCTCTCAACAACGAAAGTGTCCAGGCGTCTCTGTGTGAACAAAAGCGATGCTGTTTGGATATGGAGGAGATACAGAGAGACAGGAACTGTCGATGACATGCCTCGCTCAGGCTACTGCAGTGTATGACCGCTGCTTCCCTCGGGGGAACCCTGACAGCAACGCCACAATATTGAATAATGCTTTTCGTGCAGGCACAGGACGTCGTGTTACGACTCAAACTGTGCGCAATAGGCTGCACGATGCGCAACTTCACTCCCGACGTCCATGGCGAGGTCCATCTTTGCAACCGCGACACCATGCAGCGCGGTACAGGTGGGCCTAACAACATGCCGAATGGACCGCTCAGGACTGGCATCACGTTCTCTTCACCGATGAGGGTCGCATATGTCTTCAACCAGACAATCATCGGAGACGTGTTTGAAGACAACCTGGTCAGGCTGAGCGCCGTATCACACTGTCCAGCGAGTGCAACAAGGTGGAGGTTCCCTACTGTGCTGGGATGGCACTATGTGGGGCCGAAGTACGCCGTTGATGGTCATGGAAGGCGCCATAACGGCTGTACGATACGTGAATGCCATCCTTCGACCGATAGTGCAACAATATCGACAACATATTGGTGGGACATTCGTCTTCGTGGACGACAATTCGCATCCTCATCGTGCACATCTTGTGAATGACTTTCTTCAGGATAAGGACATCGCTCGACTAGAGTGGCCAGGATGTTCTCGAGACATGCACTCTATCGAACATGCCTGGGATAGATTGAAAAGGGCTGTTTATGTACGACGTGACCCACCAACCACTGTGAGGGGTCTACGCCGAATCGCTGTTGAGGAGGGGGACAATCTGGACCAACAGTGCCTAGATAAACTTTTGGATAGTATGCCACAAGAAATACAGGCATGCATCAATGTGTAAGGATGTGGTACTGGGTATTAGAGATACCGGTGTGTACAGCAATCTGGACCACCACCCCTGAAGTTTTCGCTGTATGGTGGTACAACATGCGACATGCAATGTGTGTTTTTCATGAGCAATAAAAAGGGCGGAAATGATCTTTATGTTGATCTCTATTCCAGTTTTCTGCACAGTTCCCGGAACTCTCGGAACCTAGGTGATGCAAGACTTTTTTGATGTATATATTTCCGAACAGAACTTTAAATCTGACAGGAAACTGGAATCGTGTACATATGGTAGACTCAAAAGCACATAATAACTGCTGTATTTTATCGTATTTTTTTCCCACAGCAGCCCCAACCAACAGGACAATTGCTGATCTTAGATTTTGAAATGCCTGCCATTTTATACCTAAGGCAATTGGACTGTGATGTCAGCGGAGGTGTGGCAGGAGGACGCACAGGCAGTGGGGAAGAGGGAGTGAGACAGTTGTGGCTATGATGGCGAGATTTGGCAACAATTCAGGCTGTGCTCGTAGTGGTAAAACAATCTCACTGCTCTATCTCGGTAATAAACGAGAGCTTACAAAAGCACTGCGATAATAAAGCTTGCATCAGAAAAAGTTTTTATCTGATATTTTAATTAAACCTTGCAGCTGGAGTAGCATCATTTCTGCGCTAGTAAATGGTTTGTTGTAGCTAATATCTTTCGAAGTTCATTAACAAAAAGTGTTTCAGAATTCTTGTGTTTGTCTTACAACCTAATATTAGTTACCTTCGCCTGCAACTGTTTCTGATGATTTTAGATGAACAGTTTAAAAGTACTTCCAACAACACAAGATGTTTGAGCTTGCTACCGTAAGAGGAATTAGAAAAATTATTGCTGTCACTGTTAGTAAATGACAGTAGCACGTAAGCTGGCGTTTATCCTCATCACAAAAGTTATTTTTAATACCTTATGATTAATTTTTTTTAATGGAGAATCAAGATAAGTTTGTTGCAGGTGTTCTAACTTAGAAATACGTGAGGTAGTTAGGTTCACTCCTTCAATAGAAATGTCTAAATTTATCGCAGCAGTCAATGTCTCCTATGAGTGTATGATTACCCGCAAAAGGACTGTTATACCGTTGGCAATTTCTTTATTCTTTGATAAAATATAGTCAGTTTAATTTTTGGTGCCAATTTTTTGACAAGTCCATTTTCTATTTATTTTCTGCTGGAAGATGTATTTGGGAAAACTACAGTGAACCTCTCAGCAAATTCTACTAACGTATATCACCCGCTTCTGGTATATCCGAAACTTACGACTGTAGAGTCGTTTTACTTTTGTATTAAAATCCTCCGTTGTCATGTGATTGTGGGATTTGCTGACATTTATCAACTTCTGTAACTCTTCGCACAAGTCGTCTAACTCCTCAGGAGTATGTGAGTACGTTGATGCATAGATATAAATGTTTTATATCGAATAACCGTTGTTTATATTGAAAACCAGTTTTGGTTTTCTTTCTGAGATTCTCGCAACATCTGTTACGTCTGTTTTTATGTTATTACTTATAGTAAAACCTACACCTTAATCTTCTCACTGTTTCACGATCGATTTACGTATATTGTTATATCATCTTCGTTGCAGCAGCATTCCGACCAATCTCCCACAGCTGTGTGGGATAAATGATTACATGTCGGTCTCATAACAGTCGTATAAAATTTTCTGTAGCGCTGTGACGTTGGCAGATTAGTTTCCCATGCATCTAAGCCAGCATTACAGCCGATTCAGTTTCGCAATGAGGTTCAGCGGTAGTTAGAGTGCGTTTCTGGACAACACACCTCGTCGAGTCTTTCAGAGCTTGCTCAGTAATTGGAAGCATTGTTCAGGCAGCGGGCAATTAGTTCTCTCTCATAAACAAACTTGTCAGTGCAGCAATCTATTGTTTAATCCTCACGCCCACTGCTTCCTGCCACAAAAATAATGCTTAACCACTGGACCAACATGAAGTACTTCATCAGCACTGGAGCGGCAAGACCATGAATGGATGGCCGATTGCAAAACACAGACACACACACAGACACCACACATACGCGCGTGCGCACACACTCACAAAGACGCACACACACACACACACACACACACACACACACACACATAAAACAAACGCAATTCTCAAAATTTCGGAGGTTCTTCAACGGTATCTTTTGAATATTTTGGTATACTACAATGGTGGTCTCTGTCATTATGAGTGATAATGAAATTATGATTTATTCGGTTTGTTACCCCAATTATCTTTGTAAATTTGCTCACAAAAGTGAAAGTTCCTCTAATACATAATTACCGAAAGTGAAATTGTTGTTCATGTAAGATTCTCAGATGTTATGTTTGTGCTGGTGAGAGTTTCACAGTGAAACGTTTCCCTCTGGAATTTATAGTACAAAAGGAAGGTCTGGGGTACTACTATTATGGGAACTTTTCGCAGCAAGTCACGGAAAATAAAAATACTGATTATTATGCAAATCCGTGACGAACGAGAAAAAGTGATAATGATATTAGTGAAGTAAATCACGTATTCATGTAATTTACCGTCTATTAATATCGTGAGGCACGAAACAGCAAGCCACTGAAGCGACTGCCGATGTCATTGCTTCAAGGTAATTGAGCGATCGAGCTAACATGACTCTTATGTAGACAATACACGTAAAGAATGAAAAGAACCGACCAGCAACTCGATCCAGGGTGGTTCTGCTTAGCCGTATTGAATAGGTAACGAAAGAACGCGTCACGTGTTCGTTTGTTCTACCCTCGAACAATTTGTCGCCCATCGTTACATTACGGCCTGTGAAAAGAAAGATGCAAACATTCATACAAAGTTATGGTTATTATAATAAGATATTATTAGGTTTGATACTATAATCGAATTCCACTTTCACATTAAATTTTTTTTATATTTTATCTAATGTCAAGGTACATAGAAACGCCTGTTTACTCAGTAACAGCCAGATAAGAAAAGACGCCATAGAATGGCGAGAAGATACAAAATACCGTATCATTTGTTTTTCAGAAAAGATACACAGATTTCGTTTCCGTTTGGCCTCTGTAGCAGAGGTCTCAGACCAACGATTTCACTATGATTTGCCGGCCGCTGTGGCCGAGTGGTTCTAGGCGCTTCAGTCCGGAACCGCGCTGCTGCTGCGGTCGCAGGTTCGAACCCTGCCCTTGGCATGGATGTGTGTGATGTCCTTAGGTTAGTTAGGTTTAAGTAGTTCTAAGTCTAGGGGACTGATGACCTCAGATGTTAAGTTCCATAGTGCTTAGAGCCATTTGAACCATCTTATTATGATTTTAATCACGTAAAGAATTTTTATACAGAAAAACAAAAAGATAAATTAGCAGCTACGAAGTCTTTCGCGACGTATTTCCTGAGTAAAAATTTCTCGGTGTACATGCCGCGTCAAATCAGGATAAATCTCCGAGCTTTCGACCACTACCTCCATGGTCGTCGTCAGGGCCTGACGACGACCATGGAGGTAGTGGTCGAAAGCTCGGAGATTTATCCTGATTTGACGTGGCATGTACACCGAGAAATTTTTACTCAGATAAATTAGCACTTTATCAGATTATTAATGTGTAACTTTGGTATTTTCTATCTCAGTCTTTACAACGTCAAGAAGTCACATGGGGGCAATGTATATATGTACATCGTGGGTAGGATATATAACCGCATCGGCTACTGGGTACTCTGAATGTCTTTAGAAGGAATGCCTTAAGTTTGGTAACTCCGACGTATTTCAAGGCGGATACATATAAATTCGTCATGTATCTCATCTTTAGTGAAACAATTCTGCTGTTTTGATCCAGATTTTCCTCGTAAAAGTTATTTTGTGCATTTTCTCTATGGCACTTTTACATGCTTCTTTACGACTTAGTCTTAGTGATAAATACTCGTAAATCATCAGCGAAGACTAAGCATTTAACACTAATTTTGCATCAAGAATTTCGAATTGGGTAGCGAAGCACCAATCGCATGCAACACATTCTCTTCCAGGTAAATTGCTGTGTCACACCTCGCACGGCCAGTGTGTTTCATTCTAACATGGAGCGATATGGTTCTGCTAGGCGCCTGTCTATAGATGCCAAAGTCATGCCATGCGGCTGCCATCCCTGCGGGACAGCTCAGCATAATGTCACTGTGCCGCATTCACGAGGTGCATGTAGGACAACTCTTCATCAGCAAACCTACTCATATCGGTGTGTATCTCTGTTTACGTACAACTACGAGGTGCATTCAAGTTCTAAGGCCTCCGATTTTTTTTTCTCCGGACTGGAATGAGATAGAAACATGCGCATTGTTTTAAAATGAGGCCGCGTTCATTGTCAATACGTCCCAGAGATGGCAGCACCGTACGGCAGATGGAATTTTAGCGCCAGCGGCGAGAATGAGAACTGTTTTAAATACTTAAAATGGCGACGTTTTCCTTACTTGAACAGCGTGCAATCATTCGTTTTCTGAATTTGCGTGGTGTGAAACCAACTGAAATTCATCAACAGTTGAAGGAGATATGTGGTGATGGAGTTATGGATGTGTCGAAAGTGCGTTCGTGGGTGCGACATTTTAATGAAGGCAGAACATTGTGTGACAACAAACTTAAACAACCTCGGGCTCGCACAAGCCGGTCTGACGACATGATCGAGAAAGTGGAGAGAATTGTTTTGGGGGATCGCCGAATGACTGTTGAACAGATCGCCTCCTGAGTTGGCATTTCTGTGGGTTCTGTGCACACAATCCTGCATGACGCCTGAAAATGCGAAAAGTGTCATCCAGGTGGGTGCCACGAATGCTGACAGACGACCACATGGCTGCCCGTGTGCCATGTTGCCAAGCAATGTTGACGTGCAATGACAGCATGAATGGGACTTTCTTTTCGTCGGTTGTGACAATGGATGAGACGTGGATGCCATTTTTCAATCCAGAAACAAAGCGCCTGTCAGCTCAATGGAAGCACACCGATTCACCGCCACCAAAAAAAATTTCGGGTAACCTCCAGTGCTGAAAAAATGATGGTGTCGATGTTCTGGGGCGTAATCCTTACCCACTGCGTTCCAAAGGGCACTACGGTAACAGGTGCATCTTATGAAAATGTTTTGAAGAACAAATTCCTTCCTGCACTGCAACAAAAACGTCCGGGAAGGGCTGCCCATGTGCTGTTTCACCAAGATAACGCACCCGCACATCGAGCTAACGTTACACAACAGTTTCTTCGTGATAACAACTTTGAAGTGATTCCTCATGCGCCCTACTCACCTGACCTGGCTCCTAGTGACTTTTGGCTTTTTCCAACAATGAAAGACACTCTCCGTGGCCGCACATTCACCAGCCGTGCTGCTATTGTCTCAGCGATTTTCCAGTGGTCAAAACAGACTCCTAAAGAAGCCTTCGCCGCTGCCATGGAATCATGGCGTCAGCGTTGTGAAAAATGTGTACGTCTGCAGGGCGATTACGTCGAGAAGTAACGCCAGTTTCATCGAATTCGGGTGAGTAGTTAATTAGAAAAAAAATCGAAGGCCTTAGAACTTGAATGCACCTCGTAACACTGCCAGAGAAACGAACTCGAGACAGAACTGGGCAGCACTGAAGGCAAGCCTGAGGGCGAAGAGTACAGCGCGCATTACTGTTGTCACCACGAGGTACCGTGAGTAGCTGGCAAATATTTTACTCCTAATAAGACACACACTGCATGCGATACAGAAACAAAGAAGGATAAAGGGGACAGGAAATCACACTAGATGCAGTTATTTGTGATACACTTCTCGGTTTTGCAGTCGGATCTTCAAGTCAAGTTGACACAATATTTCGACGGTCGAACTGGGCGTCATCTTCAAACGTGAGGCTGCTGTTCCCGCTGCTGAGTCTCGTCGAAATGCTACCTTGTAGCCGGCGCACCCATTCAGCCCGTTTCACAATTCCTATTATAGTCTTCGTGGGGCTCCGGAGGGGACAGATGAAGATTTGATGAGGAATCCAGGCCCAGAAATGTAGTTAGGATAATAAGTTTTTAGATCGGATCACTGTCACATCTCCCGCTTCATGTTACGGTGCATAATGGCAGACCAGCACAATACATGCATCGAGAACATGTTTTCCTATTGCCTAAAACCATCACATATCATTTCCGTCTGACTACAATAGCCGCTGCGAGAAGCTTGTACGATCGCAACCAAAATGGTTGAAAGTGGTGCTTCACAGACGCGCACCTCGCTTTGTGGACGCATGCATGGCAGACACACCTTGTGCAGCGAACAGCAAGGTCGCCGTGTGGAACAGCTCCAGTAGAGCACAGAGGTCAGCGTTCATTGCTTCCGTGGTGTGTGAACCCTCAAGCGGGATGTTTTGAAAGTGACTCGTTCTTCAGACTTACTTCACAGCCAAACGGCGCACGTCCATATCCATATAAAGTTTTGCATAATCCTGTCAAACATTCACAGCATGCTCATACTCTGCATCCGATATGGCATCACGTGTAAGGCTACTGGTGAATGTAGCTATGTTGGGTAGCCTGGTTTCGTCGAGTTTTTCCATACAATGCAGATACGCATGTGTGAAAATCCCATTCCTCTTCAGAAGCTGAAACTTCGTTTCATCGAGATATACAACTCAAATGATCTGGATATCCTCCTGAGGCCGAGTTTTAACAATTTTCTGAAGTGATATGTGCATAAAACGTAGCGAGTCTGGGAAGGGGACCGCAATTCTTGGCATCATTCGTTTGGAGGATGATATGTATTTGTTAGCACTATCAGGCAGGACACCGACCTGATCATTCTTCATAGCGTAATCGGCCAAGTGCCCAACAAGAAAGTGTGCATTATATCTGTTCACATTGTGGAAAAAAACGGGTATGTGTCATGGTAATTACACTACTGACCATTAAAATTGCTACACCACGAAGATGACGTGCTACAGAAGTGAAATTTGACCGACAGGTAGATGCTGTTATGCAAATGATTAGCTTTTCAGAGCATTCGCACAAGGTAGATGCCGGTGGCAACACCTACAACGTGCTGACATGAGGAAAGTTTACAACCGATTTCTCATACACAAACAACAGTTGACTGGTGAAACGTTGTTGTGATGCCTCGTGTAAGGAGGAGAAATGCGTACCATCACGTTTCCGACTTTGATAAAGGTCGGATTGTAGCCTATCGAGATTGCGGTTTATCGTATCGCGACATTGCTGCTCGCGTTGGACGAGATCCAATGACTGTTAGCAGAATATGGAATCGATGGGTTCAGGAGGGTAATACGAAACGCCGTGCTGGATCCCAACGGCCTCGTATCACTAGCAGTCGAGATGACAGACATCTTATCCGCATGGCTGTAACGGATCGTGCAGCCACGTCTCGATCCCTGAGCCAACAGATGGGGACGTTTGCAAGACAACAACCATCTGCACGAACAGTTCGACGACGTTTGCAGCAGCATGGACAACCAGGTCGGAGACCATGGCTGCGGTTACCCTTGACGCTCCATCACAGACTGGAGCGTCTGCGATGGTATACTAAACGACGAACCTGGGTGCACGAATGGCAAAACGTCATTTTTTCGGATGAATCCAGGTTCTGTTTATAGCATCATGACGGTCGCATCGCGGTGAACGCACATTGGAAGCATGTATTCGTCATTGCCATACTGGCTTATCACCCGGCGTGCCATTGGTTACACGTCTTGGTCACCTCTTGTTCGCATTGACGGCACTTTGAACAGTGGACGTTACATTTCAGATGTGTTACGACCCGTGCCTCTACCCTTTATTCGAACCCTGCGAAACCCTACATTTCAGGAGGATAATGCACCACCGCATGTTGCAGGTCCTGTACGGTCCTTTCTGGATACAGAAAATGTTCAACTGCTGCCCTGGCCAGCACAATCTCCAAATCTCTCACCAGTTGAAAACGTCTGGTCAATGGTGGCCGAGCAACTGGCTCGTCACAATACGCCAATCACTAGTCTTGATGACCTGTGGTATCGTGTGGAAGCTGCATGGGCAGCTGTACCTGTACACGCCATCCAAGCTCTGTTTGACTCAATGACCAGGCGTATCAAGGCCGTTATTACGGCCAGAGGTGGTTGTTCTGGGTACTGATTTCTCAGGATCTGTTGTTGTTGTGGTCTTCAGTCCTGAGACTGGTTTGATGCAGCTCTCCATGCTACTCTATCCTGTGCAAGCTTCTTCATCTCCCAGTACCTACTGCAACCTACATCCTTCTGAATCTGCTTAGTGTATTCATCTCTTGGTCTCCCCCTATGATTTTTACCCTCCACGCTGCCCTCCAATGCTAATGTGGTGATCCCTTGATGCCTCAGAACATGTCCTATCAACCGATCCCTTCTTCTGGTCAAGTTGTGCCACAAACTTCTCATCTCCCCAATCCTATTCAGTACTTCCTCATTAGTTATGTGGTCTACCCATCTAATCTTCAGTATTCTTCTGTAGCACCACATTTCAAAAGCTTCTATTCTCTTCTTGTCCAAACTATTTACCGTCCATGTTTCACTTCCATACATGGCTACACTCCATACAAATACTTTCAGAAACGACTTCCTGACACTCATCAATACTCGATGTTAACTAATTTCTCTTCTTCAGAAACGCTTTTCTTGTCATTGCCAGTCTACATTTTATATCCTCTCTACTTCGGCCATCATCAGTTATTTTGCTCCCCAAATAGCAGAACTCATCTACTACTTTAAGTGTCTCATTTCCTATTCCAATTCCCTCAGTATCAACCGACTTAATTCGACTACATTCCATTATCCTCGTTTTGCTTTTGTTGATGTTCATCTTATATCCTCCTTTCAAGTCACTGTCCACTGCGTTCAATTGCTCTTGCAAGTCCTTTGCTGTCTCTGACAGAATTACAATGTCATCGGCGAACCTCAAAGTTTTTATTTCTTCTCCATGGATTTTAATACCTACTCCAAATTTTTCTTTTGTTTCCTTTACTGCTTGCTCAATATAGAGATTGAATAACATCGGGGAGAGGCTACAACCCTGTCTTACTCCCTTCCCAACCACTGCTTCCCTTTCATGTCCCTCAACTCTTATAACTGCCATCTGGTTTCTGTACAAGTTGTAAATAGCCTTTCGCCCCCTGTATTTCACCCCTGCCACCTTTAGAATTTGAAAGAGAGTATTCCAGTCAACATTATCAAAAGCTTTCTCTAAGTCTACAAATGCTAGAAACGTAGGTTTGCCTTTCCTTAATCTTTCTTCCAAGATAAGTCGTAAGGTCAGTATTGCCTCACGTGTTCCGGTATTTCTACGGAATCCAAACTGATCTTCCCCGAGGTCGGCTTCTACTACTTTTTCCATTCGTCTGTAAAGAATTCGTGTTAGTACTTTGCAGCTGTGACTTATTAAACTGATTGTTCGGTAATTTTCACATCTGTCAACACCTGCTTTCTTTGGGATTGGAATTATTATATTCTTCTTGAAGTCTGAGCCACAGGGGAGTGTTATGGGACCATTGCTTTTCACAATATATATAAATGACCTAGTAGATAGTGTCGAAAGTTCCATGCGGCTTTTCGCGGATGATGCTGTAGTATACAGAGAAGTTGCAGCATTAGAAAATTGTAGCGAAATGCAGGAAGATCTGCAGCGGATAGGCACTTGGTGCAGGGAGTGGCAACTGACCCTTAACATAGACAAATGTAATGTATTGCGAATACATAGAAAGAAGGATCCTTTATTGTATGATTATATGATAGCGGAACAAACACTGGTAGCAGTTACTTCTGTAAAATATCTGGGAGTATGCGTGCGGAACGATTTGAAGTGGAATGATCATATAAAATTAATTGTTGGTAAGGCGGGTACCAGGTTGAGATTCATTGGGAGAGTCCTTAGAAAATGTAGTCCATCAACAAAGGAGGTGGCTTACAAAACACTCGTTCGACCTATACTTGAGTATTGCTCATCAGTGTGGGATCCGTACCAGATCGGGTTGACGGAGGAGATAGAGAAGATCCAAAGAAGAGCGGCGCGTTTCGTCACAGGGTTATTTGGTAACCGTGATAGCGTTACGGAGATGTTTAACAAACTCAAGTGGCAGACTCTGCAAGAGAGGCGCTCTGCATCGCGGTGTAGCTTGCTCGCCAGGTTTCGAGAGGGTGCGTTTCTGGATGAGGTATCGAATATATTGCTTCCCCCTACTTATACCTCCCGAGGAGATCACGAATGTAAAATTAGAGAGATTAGAGCGCGCACAGAGGCTTTCAGACAGTCGTTCTTCCCGCGAACCATACGCGACTGGAACAGGAAAGGGAGATAATGACAGTGGCACGTAAAGTGCCCTCCGCCACACACCGTTGGGTGGCTTGCGGAGTATAAATGTAGATGTAGATGTAGATGTATTTCGCCTGTTTCATACATCTTGCTCACCAGGTGGTAGAGTTTTGTCAGGACTGGCTCTCCCAAGGCCGTCAGTAGTTCCAATGGAATGTTGTCTACTCCGGGGGCCTTGTTTCGACTCAGGTCTTTCAGTGCTCTGTCAAACTCTTCACGCAGTATCGTATCTCCCATTTCATCTTCATCTACGTCCTCTTCCATTTCCATAATATTGTCCTCAAGTGCATCGCTCTTGTATAGACCCTCTATATACTCCTTCCACCTTTCTGCTTTCCCTTCTTTGCTTAGAACTGGGTTTCCATCTGAGTTCTTGATGTTCATACATGTGGTTCTCTTATCTCCAAAAGTCTCTTTAATTTTCCTGTAGGCAGTATCTATCTTACCCCTAGTGAGATAAGCCTCTACATCCTTACATTTGTCCTCTAGCCATCCCTGCTTAGCCATTTTGCACTTCCTGTCGGTCTCATTTTTGAGACGTTTGTATTCATTTCTGCCTGCTTCATTTACTGCATTTTTATATTTTCTCCTTTCATCAATTAAATTCAATATTTCTTCTGTTACCCAAGGATTTCTACTAACCCTCTTCTTTTTACCTACTTGATCCTCTGCTGCCTTTACTACTTCATCCCTCAGAGCTACCCATTCTTCTTCTACTGTATTTCTTTCCCCCATTCCTTTCAATTGTTCCCTTATGCTCTCCCTGAAACTCTGTACAACCTCTGGTTCTTTCAGTTTATCCAGGTCCCATCTCCTTAAATTCCCACCTTTTTGCAGTTTCTTCAGTTTTAATCTACAGGTCATAACCAAAAGATTGTGGTCAGAGTCCACATCTGCCCCTGGAAATGTCTTACAATTTAAAACCTGGTTCCTAAATCTCTGTCTTACCATTATATAATCTATCTGATACCTTTTAGTATCTCCAGGGTTCTTCCATGTATACAACCTTCTATCATGATTCTTAAACCAAGTGTTAGCTATGATTAAGTTGTGCTCTGTGCAAAATTCTATCAGGCGGCTTCCTCTTTCATTTCCTAGCCCCAATCCATATTCACCTACTACGTTTCCTTCTCTCCCTTTTCCTACACTCGAATTCCAGTCACCCATGACTATTAAATTTTCGTCTCCCTTCACTATCTGAATAATTTCTTTTATTTCATCATACATTTCTTCAATCTCTTCGTCATCTGCAGAGCTAGTTGGCATATAAACTGGTACTACTGTAGTAGGTTTGGGCTTCCTATCTATCTTGGCCACAATAATGCGTTCACTATGCTGTTTGTAGTAGCTTACCCGCATTCCTATTTTCCTATTCATTATTAAACCTACTCCTGCATTCCCCCTATTTGACTTTGTGTTTATCACCCTGTAGTCACCTGACAAGATGTCTTGTTCCTCCTGCCACCGCACTTCACTAATTCCCACTATATCTAACTTTAATCTATCCATTTCCCTTTTTAAATTTTCTAACCTACCTGCCCGATTAAGGGATCTATAAACCCAAAATGCGTGATAATGTAAGCGCATGTCAGTTCTAGTATAATATATTTGTCGAATGAATACCCGTTTATCATCTGCATTTCTTCTCGGTGTAGCAATTTTAATGGCCAGTAGAGTAGTTCTTGACGTTCCTTATGTTATAAGTTGTACCACATAACTCCCACATTAGATGACAGTGGTCCTTGTGAGGAGTTTCCACTTTTTTTTTATCTAAGAGCAGCCTGCAGATATGACAGTCAACCGTACTATTCTTCTTCGACTTGGTCATGGGAACGTTGCTGCTTAAAGCTTACCAACCTCCCACAAAGTTCTTCGAACTGAGCGAGTAGTCAAATCATAGAGGGTTAAGATTTGAAACATACGTACAAACGATCTGTCGCAGAGCCGCTTTCACAGCACGTGACAGGAGCGATGATGCACTCATCAGTATACACTACAAAGGGTCATCGCTCCTGCTGCTGGGTGTTTTTAAACTTTAAGATTTTGTATCCCTCTGTGGGCATGACAACATCGCCGTTTTCTTGGTAGAACAGTCCAGAAGAATCTTTGCTAATAACTCTTTTGAGGAAATGCCATTGAAACACCTAAGTCAAAAATTCTGTTTATGACCATGTTTACTCAGTTGGGAGGTAAGGAGATGGGACATATCTTTGACCTATACGTAGTGATTATTATTATTATTATTGTTATTATTTTTATCACCATCGGACAATATCAGCATTTACACACAACTTACGCTGACTAACAAATTCAGAGAAATTAAGGGGTAAAACGACTTTGTCCAGTTTGTTTCTCTTTCTCCACGCCATAAACGTGATCTAATATCCTGATCCTGAGCCTCAAATTTAGGAAAGTCTTAACAGGAGACTCAATATCATTACAGTTATAAAACCCATAAACGTCAATATCTCTAGTGTATCGAGATGTACGCTGCGGTTCTTTCTTGCAATTTTTGTTGCAAGCCAGGATTGACCAAGTGAAACAAAACTCGTGTTTTTTATTTCAGATATTAATACATGCCTTCTTAGCGGCTATATTCTCAGGAAGTGGGGTATAGCTTGATCCCCAATTTATCGGATCAGAGACACGTGTGTGGCTATCGAGGTGTAGTGCTCGACTGAGTGCGTTACCTGAGCCTCTAACTTCCATCTTGGAAAACGTAGACTGTATAGCACTGAAGATGAATTCATGAAACTATTTAGTCATTGAGGTGCTCCACGATGCCACGCCATCCTCCCCCCCCCCCCCCCCCCCCAAATATAAACCATACTAGTTTTCTCAACACTGGAGTCCTTTTTTTTGCGGGGGGGGGGGGGGGGGTTGAGGTGTGAGTTCGCAACATAGCAAAACACTACACTTCACGGCAGGATACTGTAGATCGTTAATAATTTTAAGGAGCTCTCTGTCCAGGATAGAAAGGCACACTTTCAGAAAACCAATAGGATGTTTATGGTCTCCTGCTGGGTTCTTTCTGCCAGAAGACGAGATACGCTCCTTAAATGCATCCTTGAACATTTCATAGTTTAGTTGCAGCATTGCATTAGTGACCTGGTATCCATTATTGTTAGGACAGGGAAGGAAATTGCTACCAGCCACAGACAGATACTCTATGACTAGTCGACGATGGTGCAGAGCATTGCTGCAGGTCCACGTCGGGCCAGTGTGAGCAGCTATGCTGGGGTCATGCGGCCCGATGATATGCACTAGCATCTCCCAGCCTTGCTCCAGTTAGCGGTGGTCGTGGCCGGATCCTAAAGGCAGGACGGGCCGTAGCTAGAGGGGTGGGATATAACCATGGCTGTCAGAGTGGAAAGATGGTTACTGCTGCCACTATAACGTGTGTGACGGTGGCGGCAGGTGGGGCATTGGAGGCGGTGGCGGCCTCTACTTTGGAGGCATCAGTGATTGCAGTGGTCCATGTGGCTACAAGCATGGTCCTAGTGGGCGAGGTGTGCCTTACAGGCCCACATTTCGCTGGCGCATTAATCTGCCCTGTTACTCGCGTCACAGCATACTGGTGATTAGTAGCTGCGGAGAGAGGGAGAAAGAATAAGTACACTTGCCTGCTGCTGCAGAATAAAACAAAGATAAATGCCGAAATCTCCATGCCTCCATGACCATATTATATCCCAGACATCATCGTCAGGGATTGCCTCCATTGGCGACTGGGATTCATGGAGCCACTGCTCACACTCCATTTCCTCAGTCCACTCCAGTATCTCATTATCATGGACCCATCTATCCAGCTCCCGAATGGAAGCTGAAACAACAGCAAGAAGGTGAATTGGAAACGTTTTCTGAACGAAAATACACTATGTGATCAAAAGTATCCGGACGCCTGGCTGTAAATGACTTACAAGTTCGTGGCGCCCTCCATCGGTAATGCTGGAATTCAGCATGGTGTTGGCCTCCATTAGCCTTGATGACAGCTTCCACTCTCACAGGTATACGTTCAATCAGGTGCTGGAAGGTTTCTTGGGGAATGGCAGCCCATTCTTCACGGAGTGCTGCACTGAGGAGAGGTATCGATGTCGGTCACTGAGGCCTGGCACGAAGTCGGCGTTCCAAAAAATCCCAGGTCAGGACTCTGTGCAGGCCAGTCCATTACAAGGATGTTATTGTTGTGTAACCACTCCGCCACAGGCCGTGCATTATGAACAGGTGCTCGATCGTGTTGAAAGATGCAATCGTCATCCCCGAATTGCTCTTCAACAGTCGGAAGCTCCCATTCGGGAGCTGGATAGATGGGTCCATGATAATGAGATACTGGAGTGGACTGAGGAAATGGAGTGTGAGCAGTGGCTCCATGAATCCCAGTCGCCAATGGAGGCAATCAACGTAGGCCTGTCCTGTGATAGTGGCACGCAAAACAAGAGGTTCAAGCCCCCTCCAAGAAAAGCACGATCACACCATAACACCACTACCTCCGAATTTTACTGTTGGCACTACACACGCTGGCAGATGACGTTCGCCGGGCATTTGCCATACCCACACCCTGTCATCAGATCGCCACATTGCCCGCATCTCGTGGTCGTGCGGTAGCGTTCTCGCTTCCCACGCCCGGGTTCCCGGGTTCGATTCCCGGCGGGGTCAGGGATTTTCTCTGCCTCGTGATGGCTGGGTGTTGTGTGCTGTCCTTAGGTTAGTTAGGTTTAAGTAGTTCTAAGTTCTAGGGGACTTATGACCACAGCAGTTGAGTCCCATAGTGCTCAGAGCCATTTGAACCATTTTTTGAGATCGCCACATTGCTCACTCCACACAACGTTTTTCCACTGTTAAATCGTCCAATGTTTACGCCCCTTACACCAAGCGAGGCGTCATATGCATTTACCGGCGTGATGTGTGGCTTATCAGCAGCCGTTCGACCATAAAATCCAAGTTTTCTCACCTCCCACTTAACTGTCATAGCACTTGCAGTCGATCCTGATACATTTTGGAATTCCTGTGTGTTAGTCTGGATAGATGTCTGATTAGACATTACGACCATCTTCAACTATCGGCGGTCTCTGTCAGTCAACAGAACGAGATCGGCCTGAACGCTTTTGTGCTGTACGTGTCCTTTCACGTTTCCACTTCACTATCACATCGGAAGCAGTGGACCTCGGATGTTTAGGAGTGTGGAAATTTCGTGTGTAGACGTATGACAAAAGTGACACCCAATCACCTGACCACGTTCGAAGTCCTGTTCCCCGGAGCGCCCCATTCTGCTCGCTCACGATTTCTAATGACTACTGAGGTCGCTGATATGGAGTATCTGGCAGTAGGTGGCAGCACTTAATATGAAAAACGTATGTTTTTGGCGGTGTCCGGATACTTTTGATCACATAGTGTATACTACAAAACCCGGTTTGTAAACACATATGTATTTACATAGCAGTTGCGATGGAAACTGCTCATTGACCTAACTTTCCCGCAAGCGGTCACTATCATCAAGTAAATATACTGTAACAACAAGAATAGTAGTACTTGTAACATGTGAAATTTGAACAGAAAATTATTTTTAACGAAAATATGTACTTACATAGCTGATGGCGGTATTACCGCTGGAGATTGCTCTGGGGGTTTCACAGGCTCCACCTGCCGATCGAGGTCGTCTAACATTACAGTAACAACTGTGCTGTAACTGTAACAACAGTACTGTAACAACCAGGAGACAAACTGATTAAACATTTTCTAGTGAAAATATACCAAGAAAATATACGAACACACAGTGGTTTGATGAAGATAAAAGTCCTTTTAATGAAGATATGCTATGAAAACTGAACTCAATTGATCAACTCGCTTGCTAGAAAATTTCCACACATGCTATGAATTGAGGAAATCTGAACACACTGAACATTTGCTATGAAATTCGTTATTTTTAACGGAGATATATTAGTAAAATACTGAAATGATCAACTCATGCTACGAGATAACGAAAACAAACTACTAACACATACTGACTTGATGAACGCTTGCTACTAAATTAGTTTTACGAAATCAGAACACACTGAACTGACGAACACTTGCTACTAAATCTGAACACACAGAGCTAGGAAATCCATCTTAACGAACGCAGTGAGCTACGAAAATATTACTTACAAGGCAGTTCCTCAAAGTGCTGTCTTCGATGTTTCCCAAGCTGCTGGTTGGTCGATGATGATTATTTCATGATAGAGGCAGAACGACGACTCAAAAGAAGAGATGGACGACAACTGAACGTAGTCACAGACTGCAGGAGAACTAGGATAACTTTGTGATGGCTGGGGTTTATATTTGCTCAAGCTCTGCCCACTGGTTTGGCAAGAACCAATAGGAACGCCTATACAGAGCGAAAACCCAGGTCTGCAAGCACAGACGCTTCTGGAATGGGGTGGTTCACTAGATCAGCATTTCAGGCACGTTTCGGTTTGCAGAAAGCATTTCCCTCAGCATCCAGGTGTTCCAGGGGTGTCTTTCAAGCAGTCGCTATGATCCAGAACACTTAACGGTTTGCAGGTATTTATGAGATACTCTAGACGGGAATTTTATTTACGAAGAAAAATAGCTTTCAGGGGAGATGAACTGATTGGTTTCGGCCAGTTGGGACAGGCATTACCTCTCTCTCTGCTGCAGGTGTTGTCTGCAAGAGAGAAAGTTTCAGATGCAGAAATAGCTGTATTATAGGAGGCTGTTGTTGAAAGGATTGAAGCTGCCGCTACAAGCCGGAATGCCTAACGGTTTACAGATTTTCACAGGATATTCTAGGCAGGAATTTTGTTTATGAAGAACTGTTTGCTTTCAACAAGTCGGGACAGAAATTCCCTCTCTCCCTTTCTCTCTCTCTCTCTCTCTCTCTCTCTCTCTCTCTCTCTCTCTCTCTCTCTCTCTCTTGCTGCATGTGTTGTTTGCGAGAGAGAAAGCTTATACAGAATGCTCTGGAAATATCTATGTTATGGGAGGCTGCTGTCGAAAAGGTTTCCCTGTTTGCTGGCAACGGATAGGGCTGAGAACTGTACCCAAATATCCCAAGAAGGACTTTGTCTGTGAAATGATTGGCAGGGTTCTTTATTTACGAATGGAGATGACCGCTGGCTGTGTACCATACACAGATGTTCGAAAATATCCTGTTGTTCCAGATTGGCGCCAGCTTTTGTTTGTTGTCGCCTGTCTATACACGTGGGGCTCAGTGCATGTTTGTGTTCAGAGGCATCACGTCACTGTTTGTGATGTAAAAGTATGGCACGACAAGGCCTCTCTGACCACTATGTCTGCTTCCCATCGGTGTGTTCTACCTTTCTATACAAGTGGAGCTGAGTGCATATTTGTATTAGATGGGCCACGTCACTCTATAGGAGCCTATGGATGAAATGGTCGAAGCCATCGCTACAAGCCAGAACGCCTAACCATTTACCGATATTCACGAGATATTCTAGTCAGGAATTTTATTTAGGAAGAACTGTTTGCTTTCAAAAATCTGAGACAGGTATTACCTCTCTCTGTTGCATGTGCTGTTGTGAGAGAGCAAGCTTCAGCAGAGTGCTCTGGAAATAGCTGTATTCTAGGAGGCTGCTATTGAAAGGGTTCTGTTATTCTACACCCATGCTCACTCTGCTTGCTCTCGTCTTTCTGTACACGTTGTCCTGAGTGCTGCGGGTGGACCACGTCACTCCTAAGATGTGAAAGCGCTGAGTGACGAAGCTCCTCCGACAGCTAGTGCGACTGCCAGCCATTAGCTCCAGCCGATACTGTTTGAGGTGCTGCGATCACAACCGGCGCTGGGGCTACAGCGATGCCAGTCCAGTTCTAACAAGGGAACCTCCCCATCGCACTCCCCTCAGATTTAGTTATAAGTTGGCACAGTGGATAGGCCTTGAAGAACTGAACACAGATCAATCGAGAAAACAGGAAGAAGTTGTGTGGAACTATGAAAAAAAAAGCAAAATATACAAACTGATTAGTCCATGCGCAAGATAAGTAACATCAAGGAAATTGTGTGTTCAGTAGCACCGTGGTTCCGTGGTTAGCGTGATCAGCTGCGGAACGAGAGGTCTCTGGTTCAAGACTTCCCTCGATTGGAAATTTTAATTTTTTATTTTCAGTTTGTGACAAAATCTTATGTTTTCATCACTTTTTTCGGGAGTGATTGTCACATCCACAAGAAAACCAAAATCGGGCTAGGTAGAAAAATCTTTTTACCCATTCGCCAAGTGTACAAGTTAGGTGGGTCTACAACATATTCCTATCATGTGACGCACATGCCGCCACCAGTGTCGTATAGAATATATAAGATATGTTTTCCTTTGGAAGAATCGGTTGATCTATGACCTTGCGATCAAATGTTTTCGCTTCCCATTGGAGAGGCACGTCCTTTCGTCTACTAATCGCACGGTTTTGCGGTGCGGTCGAAAAACACAGACACTAAACTCATTACAGTGAACAGAGACATCAATGATCGAACGGACAGATCATAACTTTGCGAAAATAAAAAATGTAAACTTTTCACTCGAGGGAAGACTTGAACCAAGGACCTCATGTTCCGCAGCTGCTCACGCTAACCACGGAACCACGGTGCTCCTGAGCTCCCATGGTCCTTGATATTGCCTACCTTGCGCATGGACTACTCAGTTTGTATATTTTTTCTTTTTTTCATAGTTCCACACAACTTCTTCCTGTTTTCTCGATTGATCTGCGTTCAGTTTTTCAAGGCCTATCCACTGTGCCAACTTATAACTAAATCTGAGGGGGGTGCGATGGGGTGGTTCCCTTGTAAGTGCCTCTCTGAACAGATGTCTGCACGCTGACACAGAGCAGTAATGGTGTTTTTTCTGGTGTCGCGCATTTTGGTGGGAAGATGCAAGTATCATTATACACTCTATTTGCGGTGCGTGTTAGCTGTTCTAACAACCCTACCACAATCCCCCAGGGGGTCCACAACTCTTTTGTGGATACGTTCGTAGCGAGCACGGGACCCCGAGCTAATGTGGCCCTCCTTCCTTTCCCGGCTGCATACCTTCCCTTTCCTCATCCTTCCCCCTCCCCCATCTTCGCCCCCCCCCTCACCTCTGGCTCTTTCCTTCCCTTTCTCCCCCTCTGGGAGTATGGTTTGTGCCTACGTCCGGAGACGGACGCTCTAAACTATTACAAATTCCTTGCTTTCTATACTTGCAAGTCTTCGTCCTTCCTCTGTCCTTCTCTTTTCCTTCCCGCTTCTCTCTGCACTTTTCTCCGCTGCGGCGTTTGAGACCCCTCTTCTTTCCTTTCCCTTTCTCTTTCTTCCTCCCTGTGCGTGTCTGAAGGCCGACCCACGCACTTCCATGCGTAGCCGGTGACGGGGTAACGCGTAATTCCCCACCCCGGGTAGACAGGTAGGACACGTACGTACCCCCTGGTAACGGCCAGGCCCAGGGAGGGGTGATTACCTGAGCTGATACCTTCCGAAAGTGCCGATTGGTCCCTCCGTCCGTTTGTCGGGAGGTGTGACCTGAGGTGTGAACAATCACCTAAGGCGGGAGTGCCCTCAGTGAGGGCCCCCACAAGGGAGGAGCGCGCCATCGGAGACGCTGGTAATCATGGGGGATTCTTCCGCAATGGTTTCCTTACCTTCCACTATGTCTGATCACAAACGTAAGTATACTGAGTCTCAGCCACAGACAGTTCTTCCATCGTTGCCACAGTTCCTTGTTGTTTCTCGGTCTGACGAAGGTCACGACTTCTCCACGGTCAACCCTTTCATTATTCAGAAAGGTGTCGACGCAATTGCAGGTCCTGTAAAGTCTTGTTCCAGATTACGGAATGGCACCCTGTTGTTAGAAACAGTCAGTGCCCTCCAGGCACAAAAATTGTTGCGTACTTCTCTGCTCCACACCTTCCCTGTCCGGGTGGAACCGCACCGTACCTTAAATTCCTCGCGTGGAGTCGTTTATACACGCTCCCTCGATGGTTTGTCTGACGAAGAAATTCAGCACTACCTGTCTGACCAGGGCGTAACGGCTGTTCATAGAGTTATGAAAAGGGTTGACACGAACATCATTCCAACCCGCACTGTCTTCTTGACATTTGACAAAGTTCAACTCCCATCGAAAATCAAAGCAGGCTATGAGATAATTTTCGTTCGCCCTTATGTCCCAAACCCTACGCGTTGCTATCGGTGTCAGCGGTTCAATCACACCAGCCAGTCCTGTTCCAATCCGGCCAAATGTGTTACGTGTGGCAAGGATGCCCATGAGGGTGCTTGTCCACCTCCATCCCCTCGCTGCATCAACTGTATGGGTGACCACGCTGCTTCCTCTCGAGATTGCCCCGTTTTTAAGGACGAAAAGCTCATCCAGGAAATAAGAGTGAAGGAAAAGGTGTCGACCTTTGCTGCTCGAAAATTATTCGCCAGTCGCAAGCCCACCGTGCCTCAGACAGGAAAATACAGCACTGTCCTTGCTTCTCCTCGGCCAACAAAGGAGGCGACCACGCAGACTTGCGACCTCACCTTTAGTGCCACGGTC
This sequence comes from Schistocerca cancellata, assembly GCF_023864275.1. NCBI lineage: Eukaryota > Metazoa > Arthropoda > Insecta > Orthoptera > Acrididae > Schistocerca > Schistocerca cancellata. Next base: position 280,198,826 of record NC_064627.1, read on the forward strand.
GTCAGATCGGCCAGCGCAAAGATCGCTCGTTCAACCTCACCACTGTCGCCTGCCCACTCTATGGCTCACCCTTCGTCGGGTTCTGCTAAATCTCGAGCCCAAAAGTCAGACGCCAAGTCTTCGAAAAAAGAGCATACTCGTGAAGAGTTTTTACGTACTGCAACTTCACAACCATCGGTTCCTCCTTCATCTAAACATCATACTTCCAAGAAGGCTACAAAGAAACCCAGTTCCTCTCCTTCTCCGCCAAGGCGTGTCCCATCTACAGCACCATCTGGCGGAAATCGCCCTCGGCCGTCTTCTGTGTCGCCGAGGCGCACTGCTGGTGGCCGGTCAACCGGCCGATCGCTGGTGGCAGGGGCTGCTCCTGACCAACCTATGGATCAGGATCTTTTGCCTTCGGCTGAATGCCATTCCATGCTGTCGGTCGCAAGCTATGAGCAGTCGTTGAGTTGACAGCACCCTTGGTCACATTCCTCCATTTTCTGTTCACCCTATGTCCATTATCCACTGGAATATCCGCGGCATTCGAGCCAATCGGGATGAATTGTCGGTCCTCTTACGATACTACTCGCCGGTCATCTTCTGTCTTCAGGAAACAAAGCTGCGTCCCCATGACCGCTTTGTTCTCCCTCATTTTCAGTCCGTCCGATATGACCTCCCCTCTGTTGAAGGCACTCCAGCCCATGGAGGACTCATGATTCTTCTCCATGATACTCTCCATTATCACCCAATCCCCTTAAACAGTTCCTTCCAAGCTGTCGCCGTCCGTCTTTCCCTTTCTGGATACACGTTCTCTCTTTGTACTGTATACATTCCATCATCCACACCAATGGCACGAGCTGATCTCCTTCATCTTCTTGGTCAGCTTCCACCTCCCTATTTGCTGGTTGGGGACTTCAATGGCCACCACCCGCTTTGGGGATCTCCACATCCTTGCCCACGTGGCTCTCTATTGCTAGACGTCTTCCACCAAGCGGATCTAGTTTGCCTCAACACTGGGGTCCCCACATTTTTGTCTGCCTCCACGACAAATTTATCTCATTTGGACCTTGCGGTCGGTACTGTTCCGCTAGCTCGGCGCTTCGAATGGTTCGCCCTTGATGATACACACTCGAGTGACCACTTTCCATGTGTTCTTAGACTGCAGCCTCCACTGCCATATATGCGCTCGCGACGCTGAAAATTTGCCCAAGTCGATTGGACACTTTTTTCGTCTCTAGCGACATTCGATGACCGTCGCTTTCCCAGCGTCGACGATGAGGTCACACATATTACCGACGTTATTCTTACAGCTGCGGAACGTTCAATACCATGCACCTCCGAATTGCCCCGGCGCCCCCCAGTTCCTTGGTGGAACGAGGCATGCCGTGACGCACTACGTGAGCGGCGACGTGCTCTTCGCATTTTCCGTCACCATCCTACTTTGGCCAACTGTATCCGCTATAAGCAGCTCCGTGCGCGATGCCGTCGCGTCATCCGCGATAGCAAGAAGGCAAGCTGGAAATTCTTTATTAGCTCATTTAACACCTTCACTCCCTCCTCGGAAGTTTGGAGTCGGCTTCGACGGTTCTCAGGCGCGCCTAGTTTCTCCCCGGTCTCTGGGCTCACTGTCGCGCATGATACCTTAGTGGACCCCGTCGCAATTTCTAACTCGTTGGGTCAGCACTTTGCTGAGATTTCGAGCTCTTCAAATTACCCGCCAGCGTTTCTCCCGAAGAAACGTGCAGCAGAAGTGCGACATCTTGCTTTCTCCTCTCAAAATCACGAAAGCTACAATACTGTTTTCTCCATGCGGGAACTCCAACATGCCCTCTCTTCTTCTCGCTCCTCCGCCCCAGGACCGGATGGTATCCATGTCCAAATGTTGCTGCATTTATCAACCCATAGTCTGCGTTACCTCCTTCGCCTTTATAATCGAATTTGGACCGACAGTACCTTTCCCAGACGGTGGCGGAAGCTATTGTCGTTCCCGTTCCGAAACCAGGAAAGGACAAACATCTCCCCTCTAGCTATCGCCCCATTTCTCTCACGAGTAGTGTCTGTAAGGTTTTGGAGCGTATGGTGAATTACCGTTTAGCTTGGTGGCTGGAATCCCGCAGTCTTTTAACACCAGCCCAATGCGGATTTCGGAAGCATCGTTCTGCAGTTGACCATCTTGTTGCTCTCTCCACTTATATCATGAACAATTTTCTCCGGAAACGCCAAACGGTAGCAATATTTTTTGATCTGGAGAGAGCATACGATACCTGTTGGAGGACAGGCATCCTCCGCACACTGTTCTCTTGGGGCTTTCGAGGCCGGCTGCCCCTTTTTCTTCGCGAATTTATGGCAGAGCGCACTTTTAGGGTGCGGGTGAACACTACTCTCTCCCGTACTTTCTCCCAAGAAAACGGGGTACCCCAGGGATCCGTGCTGAGTGTTGTACTGTTTGCCATCGCCATAAATCCAATTATGGATTGTCTCCTTCCTGATGTCTCGGGCTCCCTCTTTGTGGACGATTTTGCGATATACTACAGCTCTCAACGGACCAGCCTTCTTGAACGACGTCTTCAAGGATGTCTCGATCGCCTCCACTCGTGGAGCATCGAAACCGGCTTCCGTTTCTCACCCAGTAAGACCGTTTGTGTCAATTTTTGGCGACGTAAGGAGTTTCTTCCGCCCTCCTTACATCTAGGTCCTGTCAACCTTCCGTTTTCAGACGTCGCTAAATTCTTGGGTCTTATGTTTGACAGAAAACTGTGCTGGTCCTCCCACGTTTCCTATCTTTCGGCTCGCTGTCTGCGAACGCTTAACACCCTCCGTGTCCTGAATGGTACCTCCTGGGGAGCGGATCGAGTGGTCCTTCTCCGCCTCTATCGCGCCTTAGTGCGCTCGAAATTGGATTATGGAAGCATAGTCTACTCCTCTGCTCAGCCGTCTATTCTTCGGCGTCTCGACTCTATCCACCACCGTGGATTACGTTTAGTGTCTGGAGCTTTTTACACTAGCCCTGTGGAAAGCCTTTATGCTGAGACTGCTGAACCTCCGCTGTCCAATCGGCAAGCAGTCCTCCTGAGTCGTTATGCTAGCCATCTGTCTTCCATGCCTGCTACTCCAGCCCATGACATATTTTTCGACGCCTCCTTTGATGTAGGGTATGCAGGCCGCTCCTCCTCCCTACTACCCCCGGGAGTCCGCTTCCGTCAACTGCTCCATTCTCTTTCCTGCCGCTTTCCTAAAACCTTCTTGACAACTTGGGGTACAGCACCGCCTTGGCTCCGTCCCCGGATCTGCCTGCTCCGTGACCTTTGTCAATTTCCCAAGGATGGTACCCCTACACTTGTTTATCGTCGGGCATTTGCTGCTCTATGTGCAGAGATGACGGACGCCACATTTATTTACGCTGACGGCTCGAAAACATCGTTAGGTGTAGGGAGTGCCTATATTGTTGGCGACACCCCAAATCGCTTTCGGCTTCCCGACCAGTGTTCGGTTTATACTGCGGAGCTTTACGCTGTTCTCCAGGCTGTCCACTACATCCGCCGCCATCAGCGGATACAGTACGTTATCTGCTCAGATTCTCTCAGCTCTCTCCTCAGTCTCCAAGCTCTTTACCATGTGCACCCTCTGGTCCACCGGATTCAGGACTATCTGCGCTTGCTCCACCTGGGGGGCGTCTCGGTGGCGTTCCTCTGGCTCCCGGGACACGCTGGTATCTGTGGGAATGAGGCGGCCGATATAGCGGCCAAGGCTGCAGTCTCTCTTCCTCGGCCAGCTATTCAGTCGCTTCCCTTCACCGATCTACGGAGCGGTCTATGTCGCAAAGTTGCTCATTTATGGCATGCGCATTGGTCAACACTTCCCCGTAATAAATTGCGGGAAGTGAAAGCTCTTCCTTGCGCTTGGACCTCTTCCTCCCGAACGCGTCGTCGGGAGGAGGTAATTTTAGCTAGACTCCGGATAGGGCACTGTCTTTTTAGCCATCGACATCTTTTAAGCGGTAATCCTCCCCTACTCTGTCCCCACTGCTCTCAGCTGTGGACGGTAAGACACCTTTAATTGAATGCCCCTATTTTAATCTATCGTCGATTTTAGCAGATGACACGCGCTCAGCCGACCGCGTTCTCCAGTTTATTAGTGACAGTGAAATGACGTCAGTCATTTGAAGCTTTTTTTGGGGACAACCACCCCCTTTCTGTAGTGGATTTTTAAGCATTCCTTCTACTTTTAGTTTCTCCAATTTTATGACTTTGTTCCCATTGCTGCTGGTTTTCAATTTCGGTTTTTTACTGTCTTAAGTCACGGGCTGGGCGCTAATGACCATAAAAGTTTTGCGCCCTAAAACCACAAACAAAAAAAAAAAAACCCTACCACAACAAAGGTCAAAAATTAATTATGATTGTAGTGTTGCTCACGCTGCTAAATATTGCATTTTCGGGCAACAACAAAGTTATATTATGTGGCAGGTGTCATTAGAGCACAGTTAATAAAGTCATTTCTTGAAATAATGGGGAAACTAGGCACTCATTTTTTCGTGTTTCCCTCGCTGGTCTCATTGTGAACTCATGGCTCAATCGCCGAAAATCTAGGTAGTGATGATCCTAAGCTCGGACGCAAAGAGGCCTAGATGTTATTCTGCGATATTCAAAAGTTTTATAGATGTGTTTCATAAACCATTCTTGAAGATAAAACTTTTGCAAGTTAGGACAATGGTAATGTAAAAAAGTAATCAGCACTCTGAATTTAAGTTACACTTCTTTTTTGTTACTTTTGTTGCAATATCACGTAACTCGTTCCAAAACATCACAATATAAAACATACTTGAAAATATCTTCCTCTCTGTTAAAGTTCACATTTCATAAACTGACTACAATTTGCGTCTTATTAACATGACGACCAAAGCTTGACTCTCTAATAACCGCTTACACGCCCATAAATCAGAGTTACAAGTACGTCAATGATCATAGTGAGAAAAGAAAGAATACACATAAGAATAATATCATTGCAATATATACATATCGATGTGTCGAAGTACCTCTACATTAATCAAATCAAATCTGAATGTTGTCACAGAAGTATGTTAACTATTTTACAGAAACACTGTAGAATATTGCTGGTATCGAGAGGTTGAGGTGAGGTGCCGTAATGGTTACGTAATTCAAGTACCATTACATTGTGTTGTCATATTGTTTTCAAGATCTTTCCAGGCAGAGTTTAAGCGATGTTTTTTTTTGCAATACATTTGTTTCTTGATAGGCAGGGATTTTGTTACCCTTCTTTTTTTGCATCCGTAGCTGTGCTTACGATTTTTTCTGATTGATGATCTGTGTGTAATTAGAACATGTAGTTGCTGGACATGGTAGCAAGCTTTTCCCGCCAGTTTGAATGGTATTGGAAAATTCTTCCAACAGGATAAGACTGTAATTCCCCAAATAAAGAAGAAACCACCCTGTGTCCGTCCACACCAACAGTTCTGCACTGACTGAGCGTTTCCCGCCATTTACCAGGTGATGGGGGGAGGGGCATGGGAAGGGTGGGGATGGGAGGGAGAGGGGGCAAGTGGGAGGTGGGGAAGGGAGGAAGGAAAACCCGGAATGTCATACTGTGACATCATCAGGAGATGTCATCAGTGCAATTTTATCTCTCTACTGCCGCCATCTTGAAGAAATTTAGCAACAATGCATATTGTGCTAGCTTTGGCTCAGCCTCTCTACTTCTGTTTCTATCATGAACTAATATGTCTCTGATATTACCTGGCAGATAGTGTCTGTCTCTAATGAAGATAGACTGAGATCACAGATAAGGGAGACAAGCACACTTCAGTCACATACAAAACAAATACATATAGGTGAGATATAGAAACAGATAAAATATCTACAAATAATGTTCAGTAAGATTTGATGTAACAATAAATTACCCTGGGTTACTGTTTGCTACTGAAGACGAGTGTGTGGGTAGGTAGAGCAACCTGTTTACACAGAAACGACTTTCAAATAACTAGTAAATTTGACATGTATTGACTTATTATTGATAGCATTTTAGATCTGTTAGAAATAAGAATGTCCTTGGTGGGAAACTAATTATTACGCAGTCCAGTTAACAACCAAGTAAATTATACCTGACTGAAAAAAAATTTTTGCTTTGAAGTATGAGAGATGATCTGCCTTGAAATGACGCAGCTATAAACAGTTTCGAGGTCAACCAACTTCGTTATGTGACTGCTATGTAAAGTTCTGATACTGAATTTGTCCTTAACAGCATAAATGTAATTTTAATTTGAGGTGTTACTAAAGCAGAACTGTTAAAAGGCAAATTGAAAATTGAATTAAATCTATGTAACACATTTTACTACTATTTATCTGTACAAGTTTATTTGTTTTGGTTTTGACCATCGACAGTGTGATTGCATAGTATGCGTTCGGTAGCTTTCTACCCATTGAGGTAAATAAAGAAAGCAGTTGTTGTTACGTCAAAAACTTGAAGCCGATGTCCAGCATCTCACATAGCTCAAAATATTAAGTTCATCTTATATAAACTTCATGATTCAAAAATGGTTCAAATGGCTCGGAGCACTATGGGACTTAACATCTGAGGTCATCAGTCCCCTAGAACTTAGAACTACTTAAACCTAACTAACCTAAGGACATCACACACATCCATGCCCGAAGCAGGATTCGAACCTGCGACCGTAGCAGTCGCGCGGTTCCGGACTGAGCGCCTAGAACCGCTAGACCACCGCGGCCGGCCCTTCATGATTCACCGCGGTGATACTTCCCCTAAGGTCACTCTGACATGCCCATGCTCAGTTTCGACCGTTGGGGATATTTATCGACTTTCGTGGTAGTGTGTCATATAGCATTTGGTGCTTCGTTTGTGTGGAGACGTAGTTGTTTCATCAAAATTCCCAGATTGCGTCGTCTATGGATGTACTAATCGATCCAATTGTAATCTAAATGAATTAAAATTATAATACCGGAAGGAAGAAAGACATACATTACGCCACATTAAGGTTGTCTGTAGCACTAAAAGGGGTACACATTTCTGCAACGAAAAATTTTGATGTCTTACACAATGATATAAACTGTCTGAGAGAGAGAAAAGTAAAATTTGAATCTAAACAGAAAATGTTTCTCTTTGACAACTCCTCCTATTCCGCAGAAGACTACCAATTATGGTAATCCGTAAACGGCAATGGTTAGGAGTTACTAACTACCATCTGCGTTTAATAAAAAAGCAAATGATGAGCATGGAAGTATATTTACCAAAAAATTGATGTTAATATAAAATGACTCGTTCCACATGATTACGATTTATAGTGCAGTTCCACATGATTACGATTTATAGTGCAAATGATGCATGAAACTAATTAACTACACTCCTGGAAATTGAAATAAGAACACCGTGAATTCATTGTCCCAGGAAGGGGAAACTTTATTGACACATTCCTGGGGTCAGATACATCACATGATCACACTGACAGAACCACAGGCACATAGACACAGGCAACAGAGCATGCACAATGTCGGCACTAGTACAGTGTATATCCACCTTTCGCAGCAATGCAGGCTGCTATTCTCCCATGGAGACGATCGTAGAGATGCTGGATGTAGTCCTGTGGAATGGCTTGCCATGCCATTTCCACCTGGCGCCTCAGTTGGACCAGCGTTCGTGCTGGACGTGCAGACTGCGTGAGACGACGCTTCATCCAGTCTCAAACATGCTCAATGGGGGACAGATCCGGAGATCTTGCTGGCCAGGGTAGTTGACTTACACCTTCTAGCGCACGTTGGGTGGCACGGGATACATGCGGACGTGCATTTTCCTGTTGGAACAGCAAGTTCCCTTGCCGGTCTAGGAATGGTAGAACGATGGGTTCGATGACGGTTTGGATGTACCGTGCACTATTCAGTGTTCCCTCGACGATCATCAGTGGTGTACGGCCAGTGTAGGAGATCGCTCCCCACAACATGATGCCGGGTCGACACCACTGGAGGCGGGCTGCACGATGTTGGGGCGTGAGCGGAAGACGGCCTAACGGTGTGCGGGACCGTAGCCCAGCTTCATGGAGACGGTTGCGAATGGTCCTCGCCGATACCCCAGGAGCAACAGTGTCCCTAATTTGCTGGGAAGTGGCGGTGCGGTCCCCTACGGCACTGCGTAGGATCCTACGGTCTTGGCGTGCATCCGTGCGCCGCTGCGGTCCGGTCCCAGGTCGACGGGCACGTGCACCTTCCGCCGACCACTGGCGACAACATCGATGTACTGTGGAGACCTCACGCCCCACGTGTTGAGCAATTCGGCGGTACGTCCACCCGGCCTCCCGCATGCCCACTATACGCCCTCGCTCAAAGTCCGTCAGCTGCACATACGGTTCACGTCCACGCTGTCGCGGCATGCTACCAGTGTTAAAGACTGCGATGGAGCTCCTTATGCCACGGCAAACTGGCTGACACTGACGGCGGCGGTGCACAAATGCTGCGCAGCTAGCGCCATTCGACGGCCAACACCGCGGTTCCTGGTGTGTCCGGTGTGCCGTGCGTGTGATCATTGCTTGTACAGCCCTCTCGCAGTGTCCGGAGCAAGTATGGTGTGTCTGACACACCGGTGTCAATGTGTTCTTTTTTCCATTTCCAGGAGTGTAACTATTGGTACATCACAAACAGAGTATAGGCGTGTACAGGGTGAACATTAAAAAACGGACAAACTACAGGGATGGATTCCTGACTGGAAATGGAGGAAAAAGGTCCTATGAACATGTGCCAGGGAATGGACAACAAATCGTCCCGGAACACAGTACAGTGCTGCATCCCATTACGTCACAACAGATGTTCAGAGTGGTCTCCATGGGATTGGAGGTGATAGAGATAGTAGCAGTTTTCATGCAGGATACAGACAATCGTACTTTGGCTTATAGCATGCTGGCGGGCCACTTGCCTGGAGCTTGTACTAGACTCAGAGCACTATCGCATTTAACATCTGAGGTCATCAGTACTCTAGAATTTAGAACTACTTAAACCTAACTAACCAAAGGACACCACACATTTCATGCCCGAGGCAGGATTCGAACCTGCGACTGTAGCAGTCGCGCGGTTCCGGACTGAAGCGCCTAGAACCGCTTGATCACCGCGGCCGGCCCTTGTACTTGGCTTCGTCTCAAAATCCTGTAGAACCCGGTGATCCAAATATGGTTTACACACTGTCCATCGCCCCCCTGCACGTTTGTCTGTCTGACAGTACACAGAATCACAGAGACGCCCTAAAATGGTTTGAAATGTTGATTGATGTGGCTGGTTTCTGTGGGGGTAAATATTTTGGTATAGCAGTTTTACCTCTCGACCGTTTCCATCTGCTTGGCCGTAGACAAACACCATCTCCGCTTGTTCCCTCTATGAATACGAGACCATTCTGCTGCGTACAATATGCTGCGTCAATCACACAGACTGCAACCGCACGTGGGCAGAGGACCTTTCATTTGTCAGCGCCATCTAAAAGGGCAACGATGCACTTCCGGACACATGTTAATAGGACCTTTTTTACTCCAATTCCAGTCAGGAATCCGTCCCTGCGGTTTTTTGGTTTTATTAATGTTCACCATGTGTACTTTGAAAATCTCGCAATGAAATTCAAAAATAAAATCAAGCAGATGGCCAAAGTAGACGCACATTCCATCTGTGATGATTGGTTATTCCTGAAAAACTGACAGAGTTACTGGCGAGAAATATTCCGGGAAAGGAAACATATAGACTACTGTTGGAAAGGTAAGCCTACATGTTACGCAAGTTAGGCTATCGTTACTAAAAAATGACTCACATATGTGTTAAAGCAAAATACCCTTTTCTCGTGTCTACGCGTTTGAGACCATTCCCTTAATCACATTTATAACATTGCACAACGCTGGAACATTTTTTAAAAATTGTATCGTTTTCTTAACCTGTGAACTACTATCACTGGCCACACACTGAATGACGCATCATAGGTAAGATTTCAGGCTGAGAAGATTTGTAGACTGCAGCGAGACTGATGGACTGAAGATCTAATAAAACAAGAACTCTATTCTGCATAAATGTATACCTCTACGCAGCTCTGTTTCTTTGGCGGTCACTAATCGTTCACTTTGTTGACGTGCACAAGATACGATAGGAAGCCTTGCTTCTTTCCTCACTGTTTACGATGATGGAATTACAAAGCACACATAGGTAATTTTTTTGCAAACGTGAACATTAAATGTGCTATGCATATGAGTTGAAAGCTGAGAATGTAACGAACAAGAAGCAATACCAGTATGCAAACAAGCACTGGATTTGGTGTTCCAGATTCATTTGCTGTGGATACAAATACAGTAAAAGTGTAATTTAATGGATTATGAAAGCATTCTTTCCGCAGCACATCTTCCTCTTCTTGCTTATTCGAAATACAGCAACAAAAAACAAGTTAAATTATCAAGGCCAAATGTGCCGTATTACTATAGCAAATACGCCTTCAAAAACAGGAAAACGTTCGAAATTGCCTTGCTGACACTGTTATTCATGTAAATACTGTAATTTTTTTGTATTTAAAACAGCTGTTGCGTGCACACGACAAAAATAATGAACAAGAAGCACCTGTAAACAGTAGTCGGCTACACTGATCAGACAGAACATTATGACCACCGACCTATTGTCGATTTAAATCCGTCCATGCGACAGAAGCGCCATCTGGCGAGGAATGACTGCTAGTCAGACACACGCACGGTGCATGTAGTACCAGTGAACGTGCTGTCATTGTGTGTAGAGTGGGGAAGGCGTGCAGTCTGAGTTTGACCGAAGGCAGATTGTGATGGCGCGGAGGCTCGGCACAAACTTTTCGGAAGTTGCAGGATTGTTCGCTGTTTGAGGAGTGCTGTGGTGAGTGTCTTCAACGCGTGGCGAAACAAAGGTGGAACCACGTCCAGACGTCGTGGGGTTGAGCGGCCACCCCTCATTACAGATGTCGGACGTTCCAGGCTGGGCAGACTGGTAAAACAGGACAGGCGGCGAACTGTGGCGGAACTAACATCAGACTTTAATGCCGGGCAGAGTACAAATGTGTCCGAATGCACAGTGCACCGAACATTTCTAACGATGTGCCTCTGCAGCCGACGACCCACGCGTGTGCCGACGTAGCACCACAACATCGGCTACTACGACTGAAATGGGCACGTGACCATCGATGGTTCAAATGGCTCTGAGCACTATGGGACTTAACGTCTGTGGTCATCAGTCCCCTAGAACTTAGAACTACTTAAACCGAACTAACCTAAGGACATCACACACATCCATGCCCGAGGCAGGATTCGAACCGGCGACCGTAGCGGTCACGCGGTTCCTGACTGAAGCGCCTAGATCCGCACGGCCACACCGGCCGGCCGCACGTGACCATCGGCACTGGACGTTAGTGCAGTGCCAGGGCGTTGCATTGTCTGATGAATCCCGATGTCTTCTTCACCAAGCTGATGAGAAGGCGTGAATCCTTCGTCTTCCAGGGGAAGAGTTCTGAGGCACATGTACCGCATGACGGAGACACGCTGGTGGCGGCTCTAATTTTCTCTGAGGAAAATTTGCGTGGGCATCCATATGTTCAGTGGAGCTCGTGCAAGGCACCATGACGGCCAAGAAGTATCGTACACTGGTTGCAGACCACGTACACCCTTTCATGACGATCATGTTTCCCGACGGCAGTGGCATTTTTCAACAAGATAATGCGCCATGTCACAAGGCCAGGAGTATGGTGAAGAGGTTCGAAGAACACAGGTGCGAATTCCAATTGATGTCCTGGCCCTCCATCTCGCCAGACCTGAACGCAGTCGAACACCTCCGGGATGTGATTGAACAAGACGTCAGAGTTCATCACCCCCCTCTCTGTAATTTACGGGAATTAGGTGACTTGTGTGTGCAGATGTGGTGCAAGCTCCCTCCAGCGACCTACCAAGGCCTCATTGCTTCCATGCCACGACGCGTCGCGACTGTTATTCTTGGCAAAGGTGGACATACCAGCTATTAGGTAGGTGGTCATAATGTTCTGGCTAATCAGTGTAATGTTTTGGTCTGTTTAAGATGGTGGGAGGCCTCCCGCACTCTGGCTTCTAAACAACGTACAGCGTAAGTCTATAGAGATATCTCCGCCCGGCCGGGTGGCCGAGCGGTTCTAGGCGCTATAGTCTGGAACCGCGCGACCGCTACGGTCGCAGGTGCGAATCCTGCCTCGGGCGTGGGTGTGTGTGATGTCCTTAGGTTAGTTAGGTTAAAGTAGTTCGAAGTTCTAGGGGACTCATGACCTCAGAAGTTAAGCCCCATAGTGCTCAGAGCCATTTGAACCATAAAGCGATATCTCCCCCTTTTTTATCTCCATGTTTCTGCTGCGAGATCTCTGGTACCGCTAGCCGCTGTGACCGAGCGGTTCTAGGCGCTTCAGTCCGGATCCGCGCTGTCGCTAAGGTCGCAGGTTCGAATCCTGCCTCGGGCATGGATAAGTGTGATGTCCTTAGGTTAGTTAGGTTTAAGTAGTTCTAAGTCTAGGGGACTGATGACCTCAGATGTTAAGTCCCATAGTGCTCAGACCCATTTGAACCATCTCTGATGCCGACGCTTCGTTGTCTCGCCGATCATCGGTCCGTCAGAATACATCTTAAATAAAACCTCACTCGTCTAAAAGCAGAACGAGAGAAGACCAACCGAGTTAATTTAATTCAAGAACGCAGGTTTCCAGAAACAATAGTGAACAAGAGGCAGAGCATCAACCTCGAAGCGCAGTCTACCCGTTTATGTTTCATTTCACAAAAATTAAATCGTTCGGGAATTCAGTCCTTCCACAGATTCGAGTACGGTTATGAACATACCAAACCCCCATAGACACTTCACTGCTCCAAAGGAAGACAGTCCATTTCACTCGTAGTTTGCAGCGGAACATAGCTCACCATCACTCTTCAACGTCTGTTCGTAACATTATTCACAGGTCTTAATTTTCCTATCGGGCGAAGCTCTTAAAATTACAACGAAATTACATACACACATGGAATTAACGTTACACAATGAATAACATAATTTTAATCCAAGAGAAACAGAGGAAAGAGACAGAAAACCCATAAAAAAGAAAAAAAAATTATACTGATTTCATTAACATTTTGCAGAACTCTAAACGACTAGTAGTTGTAGATGTACAGTACAATAACATAACCATATAAGCCCGTTACAGAAGACCGAATTCGGTGCGTGGTAGCTAAAGATTATGTACACCACCGTCTTAAGCATATTTGGCAGGCGCATTTAATAATTTATGCAGATATCACAGTGCATACATCTGCACAACAGCCAAGAAATTCTGGAGACTACTTGTTATTCATGAGCTATACAAGAGTGTATGAAATATTAGCTAATTTTTCTGTAAATGTAATATATTTACGTTTTTTGCATGGATAACTTCCGCAGCAGCTGTTCTTACTCTTCTTCTGCTTTTACAGCCTCAGTGGACCACTGTAGTCAATCATTTTATGATCATCTTCTTTAGTAGCTTTACTTTCTGAATTGCCCAGCACCTTTTCATTCGTTCTGATATTTTTTGTCGTTTCTCATCTGTAAATACTCTTTTTATTATTCGTCATTTTTGTTTGTGGGTGTCTTTGAAAGACTTCCGTAAGTCGTCTTTCGTTGAACCACTGTCTTGTACTGTTTTAATTTAGTTTTGATTGAAAGACATTTTTATAGCATGTAGACCATATTAACTTTTGAGCTTTTATCATTTTGTTAGCTCTTTATTGCCACCCAGGTTTCTCGTCCAAGTTGTATGTTAAAATTTCTCCTAGGTATTTAAGTTGTTTCACTATTTTCACTTAACTCTTATGTACTGTTATGTTGTTGATTAGTAGTGAATCTGCTACCATTATCTCAGCCTCTTAGAATGATATCTGAAGTCTTTTTTGTGCTACATTTTGTAGGCATGTTGTTTGATTTCTGACTTCTTGAATGTTATTAGCTAGTAGCGTTAAGTCATCTGCAAATCCCAAGCAATTTAAATTTATTTGAGCTTTCTTGGATCTAATTCTTACGTTTTCAGGATTTTATTTGTATCATTTCCTCATCACGTACTCGAGTGCATAGTTGAAAAGTAACGGCTGTAAACCATTTTTCCTGTCTTAAACCTGTTTTAGTCGTAAGTGGCTCAGATATTTCGCCTCTAAACTTTAGATTTAGTGTTTGTTAGAGTTAAGTTAGTCATTTTTATTAATCTGGGATGGAGACCGAAATTCCTCAGCATCTTCGTCACTGAATATCTGTGGATACAAACAGGAGTTTTTTTGAAGTCTGCAAAGGTTATGACTTGTTGTCTTTATCTTCTTTTGTAGCTACTAACCCATTACTAATTTCAAAGTGATTATCTGTTCTGGGCAACTTCTCTAGAGTCTAAAGCCGGCCGGTGTGGCCGTGCGGTTCTGGCGCTTCAGTCTGGAACAGCGTGACTGCTTCAGTCGCAGGTTCGAATCCTGCCTCGGGCGTGGATGTATGTGATGTCCTTAGGTTAGTTAGGTTTAAGTAGTTCTAAGTTCTAGGGGACTGATGACCACAGATGTTAAGTCCCATAGTGCTCAGAGCCATTTGAACCATTTTTGAACCAGAGTCTAAATTCTCCTTGGTATTCTCCCAGTTCTAGTTCAAGTTGATCCTTACAACGATTGTATAGAATTCTTGACATGACTTTGTATGTGATATACAAAAAGAAAATTCCTCTATAGTTATCTCGATTTGAATTGCCTCCTTTTTTTGTGTAATGGGTGGATTATAGCTGTGGTCCAATATTCTGGTAGTTCTTCTTTGTTCCAGATTTTCACAATGCATTGGTGTAATGATGTCCCCTCTGGTTCTGCTATATATTTCCAAAGTTTCGCTTACTTTGTAGTTTTTGAGCTCTTTGAAAGTTTTGCAGGCTTCATAGACTGACTGCAGGTGTGTTTACACTATCTGCTGGCGTTTTAGTAGGTGTTTCCGTGTTTATTTGTAGTAGTTCTGGAGGATCTTCGCATTTTAGTATTTTTTTAAAATGTTTCTACTCAAATTTCTGTAGTTTTTCTACTGCAATGGGCCAGTTTATTATTTTTATCCTTCAACATTACTGTTGGAGGGTTTGTAATCCCTTGAGTTTGTTTTCTCACTATTTGTTTTTATCATTAAACTATATCTTTTTGATATTGGCGTTTAATCCTTCTTTTTAATTTTTGGATTATCTTTTTTCCTTCTCTGTGTTCCAAGTGTGATTCTTGTGTTTTATGACTCCGATACCTTAACCAGGCTTCGTGTCTATCTACCAATGTTCTGACACACTCATCGTTCCACCATAGGTGTTTTTTCTTTGGATTTACTGTAGGTACTTACTCAGCTATTTGCATCAACTGGAGAACTACTTCCTCTTCATCATCTGTTACTTTTATATTCCTGGTCTGTTCTTTGTATTTCTTTTTGCTTATCAATTTGTGAGCGCTGTAGGTTGTCTCCTTTTTATCACGTAATCATCCGATCCAATATTTGTCCCTTTCAGAACTTTCACATTGTAGATTTTCCTAGGGTAATTTTTATCCATACAGGCATGATCCATTCTCTTTTTTTCCAGTCTGCATGCTTCCAAGTTTTGGGCTTTTTTGGTCTCCCCTTGAAGCATGTTGACTTCAAAGATCATATCGTGGTTTCTGCAGAATTCCATCAATCTCATGCCATTCCTGTTTGTTGTTCTCCATGCTGGCCATTTGCCCATTATGTCTCTATATCTCTTCTCCCTTCCTAATTGGACAGTAAAATCTCCAATTAGAATGTTGGTGTGTTGTTATTTTATGTTTGGTGTCGTCTGATCTTAGTCTCTGTCGAGCCGCCAACCCGAGCTGACCGCTGCTCTCTGCATATGGCACAGCCGTCCTTGGCTAGCTTTACGGAGTGGTCACAAACAAGCTAAGGCGTAACTGCCGTTCGTAAGCGTCTACAGAAGCATGCAAGCGCTCAGCGAATAATAATCTACGACTCATAACTTCCGCGACTCTTGTTGTGGGCTTCCCCGGCGGGACACTCCCATCCTTTGTTAGGGACTTCGAAGGCAGTACCAGGAACCCGTTCACGTCGGTCATTCCCGCGTGCTGCAGACCTTCTTTCCTCCTCTCGCGCTTCCTTTGAGCGCTTCGTGTTGCACTCTGCGCTGACGGTTCGTACGGACTTCCCACTTACGAAGGGCACATAAAAATCTTTTTTCTTTTTAGAAAAAAGCATGATGTGGGATCCGTCCTGACCTAATAAAATTCTTTGCGCTGGGCAGATGTCCGATCTCCCTAACCAGTCCCACCCAGTTACCTGCAATATGGCTGCAGCACAAGCGGCGGAGATGACAGCTGATCCCGTCAGCGTCTCCCTTCCGCTTGCCACGTTTCAGGCGAAAGTTGTCTCGAAGGACACGTAGATCGCCGACCAACCGGAGCCGATCGAGTTGCTAGTGGAGGGTGACATTACGCAGACAAACACACACCCACCACACACACAGGTGCCTGCTGCAAATACTGCAGAAATGCCCTCTCTCTCACCTCTGGCGTCTCAGGCACCGAAAGAGCCGGAGCCGACAGAGCACACTCGAAGCAGGAGACGCACCGTGGTAGCAGGTCGGTCCAACTCACAAACAGCGCAAAGATACACGGACAAGTGAACCCACAAACTCACGAGACAACCGCCGAGTGCTGTTGCCAACTCCATCAACTTAAAGTAACAACACCAAAAATACAGGGAACTACACAAACAACCCTGCAACTGAATCACACCCAAACACACAAACACACGCGAAGCTTTGCAGAACCCAAACATGTCTTCGGCTGGTTTCCCACCAGTCATTGTACAGAATTACGGAGACCTTACTCTCCTAAACAAAGAGTTTAGCAAAAAATATAACCCCACAACATATTACTCAAAACTCACTGGGGACCAAGGAGGGTAGAGCGTTTCACGCACAGAACCGTATTAGAAAAAACGCAGTAGTACGTTATCAAGGGGATAGATACTCGAACTCTGACAAAGTACTCAATGAACTCACTACCCAACGCTAGGAATGCATGCGCGTAAATCGAATGAGTGAGTTCAGCACAGTTAGACCTTCGCACAGGTATGTGGTTGAGGTGGCCGACAGGGCCAGATCAAGCGACCTGCTGAAGATGAAATTATTTCTTCATATGTAAATGTAGAGATCTACAACACGCCGTGCACCACTCAACAATGTCATAATTGCCAGCTTTTTGCGCAAGCGGATATTCGATGCGGTATCGCTCCCCGATGCCGCAAATGCGCTGGTGGCCACACAGCTCAACAGTGCAAACTCCCCCCAACAGCACCACGCAAATGCGCCAACTGTGGTGGGGCTCATCTGGCCAACTACAGGGGGTGCATTGCCTACAAGGAGGATCTGAGACGTAAAACAGCAAATCACGCCAAGCCTATCGCCATCATATCTCTGGAAACTCCCCCCCCCCTCCCCCTCCCACGCGCCTAGTAAGAAGTGGAAGTGGTATATCACTTGCTGGAGCGGTAGCTGGCACCTTCATGAACGTGGGGCGGGCAGAGGAACCTCAGAGCTGCGCACCCACACAGAAAACTGCACCAGCAACAGAAACACAGCCAAATCACACAACACCCAACACCACACCCGCATCGGTTATACCACAGGACACAAATAACACAACCATATCCCCCAAGACCACGGATTGCAGCATACCACAAGCTACAAAAAATGCACCCACACAGAGACAGTCACAGCCACAGAGAAGGTGTAGGAAGGGAACGACTGGAACAATGGGAACATGACTATATCACAAGATCACAGACAACAAGACGCCAATACCCAGATACACCACTTGAACACCAACCCAATGACCCACAACACGCACCCACTCACCACAGAGGCTGCATAGGCGTCCACAACTACTCCACAAACAGCTGACTCACAAGCTAGACCAAACCTGGCGCTAACACAAGCACCAGCGGCCGCCAACACCACCGATAACCCACGTGCCGACACTCCCAGTCTCAACAAAACATTCCAAAGACTAATGGAGACATTATTCTACAGACTCACGGGCACTGAAATAGTCATGAAGATTATGGGATGTGTCGCACAACTCTTCACACAGTTCATGTCGGGCTTGCTTGACTGGAGTAACATACAAACTTTTCTCACATCACTGTTTACATCGGTTCATGGATAACACACTACACCAGCTCCGTAACACTAACGTTAACACTGGGGATGCCAACGGGATCTTATGCAAAAGTACCGAATTGGTTGTGTTCATGGAGAAAAAGGGCATCCGAATCGCTCATGTGAACGAGACACTACTTATGCCTCACAAACAACTGAACGTCCCAGATTACTGCGTCTATCGTATCGACCGAACGGACGGCAGGAAGGAGCGTGGCACAGTCATCATCATAGACAATGACATAGAACACACGAACATCGAGCTCCTTGCACTTGGGAGAGACTAGAGGCTACAGCCGTCACGGTCAAAAGTCCAACAAAGCTAACATCCTACTGGTATCGCTTTACAATCCATCTAAGAACATAGTAATACGGGACGTCGGCACAGTTGTAATATAGCACCGCGGGTATCCGCCGCTGGAAATTTGAACGCAGAACACTCCGTATGGAATTCACGAATACGCACCTCCAACGGCAAGAAACTATACGAACTTGCACTAGGCCGAAACTACATTATACTAGGGCCAGACGTCCCCATGTACGTGCCCGCACAGGCCCGACTCTGGCCAGGGACGTGTTAGACATAGCCCTCATCCAGGGCGTCACATCCACACAACGATATGGACTCAGACTACATGCCTGTTATACTTGACTCGGAAGAAACACTGCAGCACACGGAACCACACAGGATACTGAACTTCAAGTGGGCGACCTGGATTCTGTTCAAGGCAACGCTTGATAGCCATGTTCCGGACGCTTAAGAAATTGATAACACACAAAAAGTTGATGAGGTGTTGGAGGTTCTCACTACTGCTGCCCAAGACGCAATGTCTCACGTCATTCCATATAAAACACCATAACACCCGATGGCCCTGCCCCAGGAAATCCAGGGCCTTATCTCAATGGGGAACCACCTCGGGAGATAGTGGCAGTGTACCAGGCATCTGTTCTATAAACTGCAGGGATTAATACGGGAGAAAATACAAACATTTATAAACGAACAGTGGGGACAGAAACTCGCAGGGCTAGATGCCACATGCCCTGGGGAGAAGCACTACATTCCTATTTTACAAGGCACAGACGGCCCTGCATACTCCACGAAGGGAAAAGCAGAGCTTATGGCCAGAACACTTTCATGCAGAGTCTGGTTCCTTCAGACTCAGTATTCACACATGAAACGGACTTGTAGCCCAACCCACACGAAACGAGATCAGACATGTTATCACAAACGAAATCATATGGGCTATCAAGCATTCCAATGCTAGGAAAATTCCTAGTTCCGATGGCACTCAAAACAGTGTCCTCCAGGAATTCACGGATAGAGCCATAGAATATCTTATACACATAACGAATGCCGTGTTACAACACGTAGCCGCGCGGGGTAGCCGCGTGGTCAGGGGCGCCTTGCCAGGGTGTAGGGAAGCAGCCTACTCACGCCTTATAAAATTCACATCAGTCTTTCCATTGTGTGCCAGCCTAGTCCGCTGTAACTAGCTCTGACGTCATAAATGTTGCGCAGTACTTTAAAAATCAAGTAAATAACCTGAAACGTTTCTAGCATGTCAGGAGTAATACTAAATCAATATGTGTTGAATATCAGTTCAATAACTTCAACCATTTTCGAAATTTAGATGTTTTTCTGTAAAAATCATTGGCGCAACAGAAAAGAGCTAGAAACTTAAAAATTTATATTTAGATTCCTTTTTCATAATAATTTAGTAGAAACAGTATTCTGGATCTCACAAATTAAAATTTTAGTTGAAATTCATGATTTTCTGGTTTTTGTCTTAGAAATTAAGGAAGCAAGATAGATTAAGTAGGCGAATAAATAAAGCTAGCATGTTTAAATTTAAGTAGAAGGGAGATCCGCTATAATCATAAAGATGTGAGAAGTTTCAACTGAATAACTATAAAAGCCGGCCGGTGTGGCCGTGTGGTTCTAGGCACTTCAGTCTGGAACCGCGTGACCACTACGGTCGCAGGTTCGAATCCTGCCTCGGGCATGGATGTGTGTGATGTCCTTAGGTTAGTTCGGTTTAAGTAGTTCTAAGTTCTAGGGGACTGATGACCACAGATGTTGAGTTCCATAGCGCTCAGAGCCATTTGAACCATTTAACTATAAAACTATAGTGATAGCGTGTCTCCAAAGGGCAAGTTGAGAGCTCGTCTACTGCGTGTAGTGTAATTAAATTAATTCTCTTGCCCAGAATATTTGACTTAGCCACGTCAGACTTTTATTATGATTACTTACCTGTGTGCTGATTGCACATTTAAATTGAGAGCTTCATCGGCCATCAGCAAAGGAAGCAATGATTTATTCGATAACTTAAAGTGGTGCATTACTAGCCCAGTGGCTAGTCGGGTCAGGCGTTCCCTAAGCCGTCCGCACCGCGGCTTTATATATAAGAACGCTGCACGAGAGAAAAAGGCCCCAGTTCTCTCTAGATGCTGATTAGCGCACCACCTGTGCCGGGAGTCGCGTCGCGTCGGTATCATTGCTATAAACAGCCTCGGATGCCGTAATAAGTTACTAGGGATACGCGTAACCATGAAATCGTTTTCGAGTGAAGTGTTAATTCTGGGATGACTTTAATGATCTATCTTCAGTTTGCGTATGTCGTATTTTCACGTGCCGCCGCGGGACAGACTTCTACCATTATTTAGCGTGGCGTTTGATGAACATTATCATCAAATTATGGCGAGCATTCATTTAAACATTTAATTTGAACAGTTATAGTTGCATCAGCGCATTAGACTCTGAACTGCTCTGGTAGTTGGATTGTGTGGATTCTTTTTGGTCTGTGACTTTCAGAATATAGTGAACATTTTAGAGAGAATCGTTTTTTAATTATGAATCCCAGACAATCTCCTAATTCCTCAGAGCTATAAGCTGTAGCTATAAATGTATTTCTCAGATGAAGTGGGCACTAGGAATTCTAATTACAGGCTTCACGTTTTGCTAATCACTTTCTGGTTGCCAATATTGTAGTTAGAGAGCCAGTGTTGAGAACGGCAAACAACACCATTAAATAAATAAAAGAAAAACATTTAATACCAATTATTCCACCCGCTGCCCCACAAGGGTTTCGCACGGCTCCCTCCGTCGGAGGCTTGAGTCCTCCCTCGGGCATGTGTGTGTGTATGTTGTCCTTAGCGTAAGTTAGTTTAAATTAGATTAAGTAGCGTATAAGCAGTTTGGTCCCATAGGAACTTACCACAAATTTCCAAATTTCAAACGCCAACATTTCCTTGTGATTCTTCAGTTTCTCCCAGTGTATTTCTTGCTCGAACAGTCCACGGGTGTACTGCTGGTCCATAGTGTCCAACGGGCACAATATTTCGGCGATCAGATATGTCGCCATCTTGAGGGAGGACGGTCGTCTTAAATCCCCTCCCCTCGCGAGGGGACCGCCCGTCCTCCCTCAAGAGCTCAGTTTTCAGCGCACCTGACGATGGCGACATGTCTGATCGCCGAAATATTGTGCCCGTTGGACACTATGGACCGGCAGTACACCCGTGGACTGTTCGAGCAACATTTCCTTAGCTTCTGGAAGGCCGCCAAGGTCCTGATGTTGAGGAAGCCAGGGAAAGACCACTCCCACCCACACAATTACCCAACAACGACACCCTAAGGCCGGAGCAATTCGGCTTTAGGAATCACCACTCAACAACACAACAGCTCCTCCGCGTAGTTGAACATATAACACGAGGCTACAACATGAACAAAGCCACTGGGGATGTGTTCCCGGGCATCGAAAAAGCTTTCGACCATCTCTGGTGCAACGCCTTCATAAGCAAACTAAGCGATGCTGGTTTCCCCGACGGACTTGTACGTCTCATACACTTATACCTCACCAACAGGTGTTTCACCACTGACGTGCAGGGCAAACAATCGACACAATACAGTATTCAAGCTGGAGTATCCCAGGGAATCATACTGGGGCCCATCTTTTTCAACCTCTGCGTTAATGATCTCCCAGCAACACAAAACACGATATTAGCCTTCTACGCAGATAAACAGTCACCCTTGCCCAAGATTGGAAACTATGGAACATAAATTCACGATCACAGGCGCACTCAGAACTGCCGAGCCTTGGTTCGAATGATGGCGTATTAAAGTAAACGTCGACAAGTGCGAAGAACAAGTTCTGTTCACACGCGGACCGAAACTGCTGCGCAAACATCAACATTGTAGGTAGGTAACACTACATGCATGCCCAACACATTTCCGAGAGAAAGATACCTCGATGTCTGGCTGGACCGGAAACGTACATATGGGGACCACAGAAAACGTTGCCAACACAGCGCATGTGAGGCTCAAACAATTATATCCAATGCTCAACAGGAAAAGTACACTAAATAGGAGTGTATCGAGGTCCATATTCATTACACTAATCATTCCTCTGATGACATAAGCAGCTCCCATCTGGGAATATGCAGCTCCTACACACCTGTGCCGCCTGCAGGTCGTACAGAAAAAAGTGCTATGTATCATTAGCAACGCTCCACGCTATACTCGCACCGCGGATCTTCACAACGAACAGCCTTGAAACCCACAAGGAATTATTCAAAAAACTCGCCACACGTGTATACAGGAACTCGAGACACTCGAACAATCCTTTCATCCTTACTCTGGAGAACTATGATCACAACCATAGGTAGAAGCATAAGCGAACAAAGACACTGCTGGCTAGGGCATAACCACCTGAAGCGAGCTAACACACACCCACAAACGACAGCAATACTGACTGGAAACGCCAGCTGCTACCACAGCCGAACAACAGGCAACAGTAGGGAAGCTCATTAACTCGCACACTAACGCACAAACAAACAGCTAACAGTACCCTAAGCTCTGCGTTCGGTGTATGACTTATCGGACACTAATCTATTATGAACAAAACTGTTACAGGTATGCTAACGCTGGCCGAGAAGACAACGCCGGTACCCAGCTGCAGTCGCCGAGTGACAACGGCTCGCAACGTCAAAGGTATCCATTACTAATGGTTCAAATGGCTCTGAGCACTATGGGACTCAACTGCTGTGGTCATAAGTCCCCTAGAACTTAGAACTACTTAAACCTAACTAACCTAAGGACAGCACACAACACCCAGCCATCACGAGGCAGAGAAAATCCCTGACCCCGCCGGGAATCGAACCCGGGAACCCGGGCGTGGGAAGCGAGAACGCTACCGCACGACCGTATCCATTACTAACTTACCCAACCTTTGCATGATCTGCCGCAGATAGCAAGAAATCCGCTACTGCTCTTACTACCCGACACGACTATCGCAGAGATTTTTTCCCCTGGGCTCTTTCCTTGGCACTATTTTTCCTCTGCCCTTCAAACCGCTAACCTTCGTTCAACTTTCGACCCAATCTATCTGCAGATGAGCGCGTATTAATGGCTGATCGTAACCAGACGTACACAAACATCGCAGTACCCACATCCTGCGAAGACCTCACTTGGTGAAAACTAACCATTATGCAGAGACGGCAGTAGACCTTTTGTGTTGGGCGGTCATGTCGGTGTAGGCTTGGAGGGGATCTACCCTATAAATAAAAAGTCTGATGTAAAAATTCCAAAAAATCATCCACATCTTCTGTGTTCCTTCTTATTATTTTTATCATTAGTTTGGGCATGTACATTTATTATTTTTATATTCCTTTGCAGCCTAGAAGGTTGTGATTTGAATTCTATTACAGATTGAATTGTTTTGGGGCTGACCACAAATCCTATTCCGAACTGTGGACGTTGCTTCATTATTCTTTTTCTTGGTATTCCCTTATAAACTCTATATCCTGTGAGTCTATTGGTTCCTGATCAATGTTTCTCATTTCTTGTCATCAAGTTATTAGAATCCCTTTGAGCCATTTCGTCTGTCACAATTTCGACAGTGAAATTTATCTGTCCTGTTTGAGATTAAATTTTGATCTTCTGTCAATCTTTGGTACTTTCAGATGTTTCGACCCATCTAAGTTATCTTTCAAGTGACTGCCCAGATTATCCGAATCCAGTCTTCCTCGACACTTGACAAGCGCTGGATTTTTCCGTAAAAGATTTCCTTTCATGTTTGACTTTCAAAGGTAGTCAAACTTGTATGGAGCAAGCTCCGAGCTATAAATACGGTAGTTAACCGTAGAGGTTGTTTTGCGTTTAGTCTGCGAGTTTGAGGATCCCTCTATCCGCCGCCTGGGACGCGCCACGTTGGTTTAAATGGCTCTGAGCACTTTGGGACTTAACATTTGAGGTCATCAGTCCCCTAGACTTAGAACTACTTAAACCTAACTAACCTAAGGACGTCACACACATCCATGCCCGAGGCAGGATTCGAACCTGCGACCGTAGCAGCAGCGCGGGTACGAACTGAAGCGCCTAGAACCGCTCGGCCACAGCGGCCGGCGCGCCACGTTGGAATTCACCTTTTCGCCACTAAGACAGCGTAGCAGGTTCGTCGGCAGCAGCTGTTAAATATAACTTGTTATTTTTTCCGTACTAACCATACTGCAATTTGAGTATTTTTCGCCAGACGTGTTTCGCTTTTATTTACGAAGGATGTTCAGTGGTCATTGGTGATTATTCCTCTTTTCTACGCGTGCTGAAGTCCACTCCTTTTTCGTTCTCTAGCCGAGGCTGAAGTCGAAATAGACTCGGTCTGACATCCCGCTTTCGTGATTTGTCGGCGTGTTCTATTGCTCCATTTACGTCTCTTACAATTTCCTGTACTTTACTTCACACACACACACACACACACACACACACACACACACACACACACACACACACACACAATTATATATATATATATATATATATATATATATATATATATATATATATATAATTTCACCTGTTCTGTACTCGGTCAACACACAAAAACACTGTGCTGTGTGCGGAATAGGTGAAATTACAGTTGTATTCTATGGTAACAATTTTTGTGAAGTCTACATAAGTGAAGCGAAATAGATAGATTCAAATGCAGCTATGGATTTTATAACATGTAAAAAAGAAGAATAAACACGAATGGATTCTTTGTAAATAAAAACGAAACACATATGGTGAAAAAAACTCTTAAATTGCAGTAGGTTTAAGACGGAAGAACAACGATGCTTGAAGTTATGTGTTTATTTGAAGAAAACTGTAGTGTTAGCATGAAAAGACAATCTTGTAATATATTTGTGTTAAGACGTCTTGTAATACATAGATGCCTTTAAGGTCAACACGACCGAATGCTAATTAAAATACATAGATACATGCTCGAGCCACATTAACATGATCACTGCTAATGTTCCACGTCAACGTGCAATAACCACTCACAGACGGCAAGTGGCAGCACGAGCAGTGGAGGGTATCTAAAGTGTGTCAGGAGGAGGACAGGAGGGAGGGATGCGGAAAACAGTGCAGTCGTTGTCTTAATGTAGAAGTGCGGAAATATTTCCGAAACGGCCATGTTTGTAAACTGTTCACGTGCCACCGTGGTTAAAGTATACTATGCGTGGAAGAGTGGTGCAAGTAGAATCGACGGCGAGGCAGCTGTCGTGCATAGATGACAGGTGTGAACGATGGCTGTGGAGATGCGTATGGGCGAACAGACGTGCAACTGTCGAGTAGCTGACCCTCAGATGAATCAAGGGACCAACAGTGTCTCCTAAATGACCGTACAAAGAACGTTGCCGCTTATGGGCCTCCACAGCAGGCGCCTGGTCCACGCATCCATGCTGACTGCTGTTCATAGGTGACAAAGACTGGACTTTGCACGCCAATACTACTAGACGTCCACTGGCGACAGGTGGCCTTTTGAGATGTATCACGTTTTATGCTCCATTGGTCGGGTGGCCGTTGGCGTGTACGGTGTGAAACATCTGAAAGCAAATACACTACGAAAACTGTCGGACTCGTCCAGGCCGTATGGCATTCCGTGGGTGATTCTGGATGGCACAGTGGGCCGACACAAGTATATATCTACCCTTGAGGCCACGACCACACCTATATCCATTTGTTTTTTCTTGGCACGACACTATCTACCAGCAGGACAATGCAATGTGTCGAACGGCTCGCAGGGTACAAGTATGGTTCGAAGAGCACCAGGACAAGTTTACTGTACTCATCTGTCCATCCTCAACGGAGAAATCTCGCACAGCTGGTTGTTGTTGTAGTGGTCTTCAGTCCTGCGACTGGTTTGATGCAGTTCTCCATGCTACTCTATCCTGTGCAAGCTTCTTCATCTCCCAGTACCTAATGCAGCCTACATCCTTCTGAATCTCCTTAGTGTATTCATATCTTGGTCTCCCTCTACGATTTTTACCCTCCACGCTGCCCTCCAGTACTAAATTGGTGATCCCTTGATGCCTCAGAACATGTCCTACCAATCGATCCCTTCTTCTAGTCAAGTTGTGCCACAAACTCCTCTTCTCCCCAATTCTATTCAGTACCTCCTCATTAGTTATATGATCTACCCATCTAATCTTCAGCATTTTTCTGTAGCACCACATTTCGAAAGCTCCTATTCTCTTCTTGTCTTTATCGTCCATGCTTCCATACATGGGTACACTCCATACAAATACTTTCAGAAATGACTTCGTGACATTTAAACCAATACTCGATGTTAACAAATTTCTCTTTTTCAGAAACGCTTTCCTTGCCATTGCCAGTATACATTTTATATCCTCTCTACTTCAACCATCATCAGTTATTTTGCTCCCCAAATAGCAAAACTCCTTTACTACTTTAAGTGTCTCATTTCCTAATCTAATACCCTCAACATCACCCAACTTAATTCGACTACATTCCATTATCCTCGTTTTGCTTTTGTTGATGTTCATCTTATACCCTCCTTTCAAGACACTGTCAATTCCGTTCAACTGCTCTTCTAAGTCCTTTGCTGTCGCTGACAGAATTACAGTGTCATCGGTGAAACTCAAAGTTTTTATTTCTTCTCCATGGTTTTTAATACCTACTCCGAACTTTTCTTTTGTTTCCTGTACTGCTTGCTCAATGTACAGATTGAATTGCATCGGGGAGAGGCTATAACCCTGTCTCACCGCCTTCCCAACCACTCTTTCCCTTTCATGTCCCTCGACTCTTAGAACTGCCATCTGCTTTCTGTACAAATTGTAAATAGCCTTTCGCTCCCTGTATTTTACCCCTGCTACCTTCAGAATTCGAAATAGAGTATTCCAGTCAACATTGTCAAAAGTTTTCACTATGTCGACAAATGCTAGAAACGTAGGTTTGCCTTTCCTTAATCTTTCTTCTAAGATAAGTCGTAGGGTCAAATTTTGCCTCACGTGTTCCAACATTTCTACGGAATCCAAACAGATCTTCCCCGAGGTCGGCTTCTACCGGTTTTTCCATTCTTCCGTGAAGAATTCACGTTAGTATTTTGCAGCTGTGACTTATTAAACTGGTAGTTTGGTAATTTTCACATCTGCCAACACCTGCTTTCTTTGGGATTGAAATTATTATATTCTCCTTACGTCTGAGGGGATGTCGCCTATCTCATACATCTTGTTCACCAGATGGTAGAGCTTTGTCAGGACTGGCTCTCCCAAGGCTGTCAGTAGTTCTGATGCAATTTTGTCTATTCCTGGGGCCTTGTTTCGACTTAGGTCTTTCAGTGCTCTGTCAAACTCTTCACGCAGTATCATATCTCCCATTTCATCTTCATCTACATACACTTCCATTTCCATAATATTGTCCTCAAGAACATCTCCCCTGTATAGACCCTCTATGTACTCCTTCCACCTTTCTGCTTTCCCTTTTTGCTTAGAACTGGGTTTCCATTTGAGCTCTTGATATTCATGCAAGTGGTTCTCTTTTCTCCAAAGGTCTCTTTAGTTTTCCTGTAGGTAGTATCTATCTTACATCTCGCGAGATAAGCCTCTACATCCTTACATTTGTCCTCTAGCCACCCCTGCTTAGCCATTTTGCAGTTTCTGTCGATCTCATTTTTGAGACGTTTGTATTCTTTTTTGCTTGCTTCATTTACTGCATTTTTATATTTTCTCCTTACATCAATTAAATTCAATATTTTTTCCGTTACCCAAGGATTTCTACTAGCCCTCGTCTTTTTACGTAGTTGCTCCTCTGCTGCTTTCACTACTACATCCCTCAAAGCTACCCATTCTTCTTCTACTGTATTTGTTTTCCCCATTCCTGTCAGTTGTTCGCTTATGCTCTCCCTGAAACTCTGTACAACATCTGGTTAGTCAGTTTATCCAGGTCCCATCTCCTTAAATTCCCACCTTTTTGCAATTTCTTCAGTTTTAATCTACAGTTCATAACCAATAGATTGTGGTCAGTGTCCACATCTGCCCCTGGAAATGTCTTACAATTTAAAACCTGGTTCCTAAATCTCTGTCTTACCATCATATAGTCCATCTGAAACCTTCTAGTATCGCCGGCCGGAGTGGCCGTGCGGTTCTAGGCGCTACAGTCTGGAGCCGAGCGACCGCTACGGTCGCAGGTTCGAATCCTGCCTCGGGCATGGATGTATGTGATGTCCTTAGGTTAGTTAGGTTTAATTAGTTCTAAGTTCTAGGCGACTGATGACCTCAGAAGTTAAGTCGCATAGTGCTCAGAGCCTTCTAGTATCTCCAGGGTTCTTCCATGTATACAACCTTCTTTCGTGATTCTTGAACCAAGTGTTAGCTATGATTATGTCATGCTCTGTGCAAAATTCTACCAGGCGGCTTCCTCTTTCATTTCTTAGCCCCAATCCATATTCACCTACTACGTTTCCTTCTCTTCCTTTTCCTACTGTCGAATTCCAGTCTATTAAATTTTGGTCTCCCTTCACTACCTAAATAATTTCTTTTATCTCATCATACATTTCATCAATTTCTTTATCATCTGCAGAGCTAGTTGGCATATAAACTTGTACTACTGTAGTAGGCGTGGGCTTCGTGTCTATCTTGGCCACAATAATGCGTTCACTATGCTGTTTGTAGTAGCTTACCCGGACTCCTATTTTAACCCTGTATTCACCTGACCAAAACTCTTGTTCCTCCTGCCACGGAACTTCACTAATTCCCACTATATCTAACTTTAACCTATCCATTTCCCTTTTTAAATTTTCTAACCTGCCTGCCCGATTAAGGGATCTGACATTCCACGCTCCGATCCGTAGAACGCCAGTTGTCTTTCTCCTGATAACGACATCCTGTTGAGTAATCGCCGCCCGGAGATCCGAATGGGGGACTATTTTACCTCAGGAAAATTTTACCCAAGAGGACGCCATCGACAGATACCCCTCCGTTGTGGTTGCACCTACGGTACGGCTGTCTGTATCGCTGAGGTACGCAAGCCTCCCCACCAACGCCAAGGTCCATGGTGCAAGGGGAGGGGGGGGGGGGGAGCGGATTCGTCACGGCTCCTCATCCCTGTTGGTACCTTCCAGAACATCATTAAGTCTCTTCATGCACGACTCGCAGCGTTTCGCCCTGAGAAAGGTGGTTATCCAATTTTCTGACAGTTGGTCACATTACTGTCACTAGTCAGTGTACTTTATATACCAAGTGTGTATTAATAAGGAAAGCTGTTCCACCAAACCTTCTTTTGGTAAGGATTTCCCGTACATTTCTTTCCCCATCCACTCTCTTTAATACATCTTCATCTCGCACTTGACTTTTCCACTTAATTTTTAATCTCCAGTAGCACTGAATTTCAAATGTTATCTATTTCTTCTTCTCTGTATTTCCGATGGCCTACCTGTCTGTTTCAAATGCACAATATTTTGCTTCATAAGAACACTTTCGGAACTTGTTCCTTATTTGCACAACAATATCTAATATCAGCAGATCTTTTTTGTTGAGGAAAGTTTCTTCGTCTTTGCCGATCTGCTTCTGCTCTTGCTTCGGCTCCTCGTAATCTTACATTCTACATGGGACAATTCTTTCACTGCTAAGTCGTTGCCAGTTTTGTTGTTGAGTAAATCATTCTCTTTTCTTCTACTCATGCCCTCATTTTGTTTTTAGTTAAGCCTTATTCTGTGCAAATGCTGCCCATTCTTATTAACAGGTCTTCCAAATCTTCCTTTGCTTTGGCCACCGACTGAAGAGAGCGGGACTATTTATTATTAACTCCTGCAACCGTAGGACGCCACATTCACGCAGCAGGCAGCAAGCACATTCCAATAACACGGAGACACACTCTCTTCCGTCACGTCACGTCACATGATGTGAGCTTGTAATGTCCGGAGCAGGATAATGCTGTCGGCGCAACAACAAGCTGGTGTCTTGCGCAGCCTACATGTTGAGACAGGTCCATTGGGAGATTGTTATCCGTATCCTTGGAATTTGTACACACTTTGGATGTCTAATACGCTAAGCCAGGGGCGGGCAAACATTGCACGCGGCTCATGAGCACACGGCGCTCCACGTGTGCTGCTCACGTGCAATCGTCAAACGGGACTGTGACGACAGCCGGCAGGTTGCGGCAGTGTAGTACCAGGCAAGCTGTGGACGTTGAAGCGAAGCGACCACTACGTAGTGAACGTTGTATTTCAAGAACCGGAAAATGCAGAGTGAATCTAGGAAACGGAGAAGTGGAGATTTGCTATCTTTTAAAAAGGAATGGGAGAATCATTTTTTCTTTGTGCAAAAACGTGAAAATTCTAAATGACAGTATTCTCGCTGGTCAGCGGAAGTTTAATATTGAACGCCATGATAATGAATTTCAATATGTTCCCGTACTTAGTGCAATAAAAGAGGAAATTCTCAAGCGATTTGGGGATATATCATACTTATCCCAAGGTTTTGAATAGTTCTCGAGACAATTTGCTGTTTCTGTAGATGATATTCGTTCCAGTTTGCAAATGGAATTGATAGATCTGCGCTGTAGATTCTACAGCATAATTCTCGTCTGTGAGACAAGTTCCTTTTGGCAAGACGTTATCACCACTTTCCACAGCAAGAGCTTCCTCGTCTCCATCGTGAAGCCGCGAAGATAATCTCAATGTTTGGCTCGACATGCGTTTGTGAGAGACTTTTTCTGTTATGAAGATTAATAAGTCTCCGTTAAGAGCAAACATCGGTAATGAAAATTTACGTAACTGTTTGCGTTTGTCTGTATGTAGAAATTTTGTTCCAGATATTAAATGTATTGTAAACTCCACCTGTGATAATTAAATAAAACGTATCGAAGGTAATAGGTACTCTTTCAAACCACGATTTCTTTCAAGCACTCCTACTAACCTTATTCTTTCATTCAATAAAACAGGCCAGGAAACAAAACGCATTACAGAGGAAGAAGCGGAGAGACGGTATGGTGGGGAGTGGAGAGAAGCGGGTGGCCAGCTTGCCCCTGTGTGCACGCAGAACACCTGTTAACTGCACACGTGCAAGTGCATCGCACACGTGCAGGATTCCTGCCCGCCCCTGCGCTAAGCGATAATTTTGAATTGCTTATTATTTGCGCAATCGTTCGTCAGAGTAGCCGCGTCGCTGGAAGAAGTGCTTGGCAGTGAGGAGCGAGGGAGTTATATCATTAGAGGAGTAGTGAGGCAGACGCCGAGCAGAGCACTCGTGGCAATGTAGACGTGAAGTTAAGTGCATTTATGTTTAAGTAAAATGATTCGTATTTGAATATTGTGAAACAGATGAGAAAAATTCGATTAGTGATTTAGAATGAAATGAGATGTAATGAGATCAGAAAAGCATACTAAGAGGAATGAAAGTAATATTTTTTATTTAGTTGCATTGCAGTCGCGCGTAGTTTGGAACCATTGTTGAATGAGACATTCATATAAGGGAACTTAAGATTTTTCATTAAAGACTGAGTACTTTTCACTAAAAGGTATTTTTTATGTTTATTAATTATTTGTCTGACATTTGTGAGAGTAAGTTCAAATGGCTCTGAGCACTATGGGACTTAACATCTATGGTCATCAGTCCCCTAGAACTTAGAACTACTTAAACCTAACTAACCTAAGGACAGCACACAACACCCAGCCATCACGAGGCAGAGAAAATCCCTGACCCCGCCGGGAATCGAACCCGGGAACCCGGGCGTGGGAAGCGAGAACGCTACCGCACGACCACGAGATGCGGGCTGTGAGAGTAAGTGTTTGATATCAACGTTACTCTTTGTCGTTGTTAATGAGTGTGGTAGCAAGAATTTCATACAAGTAATAATATATCAGGTAATTTAAAAACAATTTGTTAAAGAAATATTTTACCTACGGGCGTTGTTCACATCCTCGATCCGAGTCATTTTTATATAAAGAGTGTCTCACTCTGTGCTATGTATAAAATAGTTTATTTCTTGTCTGGAGCATTGCACTAAACTCTCAGCAAAACTAGTTAGAAATTTGCAGATGGCGCACAGAGAGCAGCAAGCATCGCGTTTCCAAACAATTACATTACGAGGTAAGATATTTTCATTTCAGGATCAGTTTGCTACGAAAATAATCAACGCACAGGGACCACTTCACGAACAGCATTTTAAGCAGATTATTAAGGCACAGGGACCACTTTGTTTAATTAAAGAGATTAATAGTAAAGTTCAAGATTTAATCAGTTTGCACATTTTTCGGAAAGATTATAGAACAGGGCCAAATTCATGTTGTATTATCGCAGGCCGATACATTTGGTTTCTCTCGCAGTTGTTAATGCACAATGTCACCCACAGCTGAACAACAGCAAAGCTACAACCGATCACCAAAGCCAGTAAGAGTTCAAACTCAAACAAAATTCATATCTAAAGGGAACTTTCAATGCCCTTCTCAGACCAGTACCACCGACTTGGACTTTATTCCAAGACTTGCAATGTTTCAGTGTTCACTCTTTGCGCAGCCGCAACCAGCCAGAAGCTTGCGTTGTGCGCCGAACTCCAAATCTGTACTGAACTTGTGTATTCAAGTAAAGGGAGCGGAAGCACCGTTGCAATGTCTTTAAATCCGGCGAGAAGAGCCATGTCGTCTGCGAACGTAGCACTGCTATTTGTCCTCCGTCCAATTTTATTCCCACTCCTCAAATGGTCACGATAGCCTCTACATTTTTCGTCAATGGAGTGTGAATTACGTGCTCCCACATCAGCAGGTAAAAATTACCACTAAGTGTAAGCCTACCGTTATAACACTAGCATATCATTTCATACAGACGCAAGGGTGAACTTTTGCGCCTGGTTGAACGATCCTTAAGGGACATGATAATGGTTATGTCCAGTAATATTCCTGCTTGTGGACTTTTTTCCTTTA
Source organism: Schistocerca cancellata (assembly GCF_023864275.1). Taxonomy (NCBI): domain Eukaryota; kingdom Metazoa; phylum Arthropoda; class Insecta; order Orthoptera; family Acrididae; genus Schistocerca; species Schistocerca cancellata. The sequence continues at coordinate 280,232,227 of NC_064627.1, forward strand.
TTGTAAATTAATTCCTCAAATGAGGCGGGCCGGCAGCGGCCTACATACGCCGCTCTTCAGCCAATAGGTCGTACAACTTTAGATACAACAGAAGAAAAAGAATAGAAAAAAATGCATGGTAAAACATGATGATAAACGTAACATGATAGATGTGAAGCCGTTCGACTGAAGGAGGTCAACAGTTAAAGCAAAGGTAGACCTCCATTTGGATATACGAACATAGAAGGACACTGGTGAAAACACTGTTGCACAAAGCGAAGAAACACTGGTGCACAGAACCACTGTGGTGACGACACCAACACACCGACGGAGGGGGGAAGGGGGGGCCTGCCACTGGGTGTAGGGGAAAGGCAGGGGGAAGGAGCCAATGGGAGACTGAAGAGAGGGGGAGGGGAGAGGGCAGCGGGTGGAAGTACGTGGAGGAGGAGGGGAGGAAGGGAGAGAGGAGGGGGAGAAAGAAATGTGGGGGGGGGGGGAAGAGAGGGAGCCCAGGAGGAAAAGAGGGAGAGGGAGGGGGGTTAGATCTGGTAGGAGGGGTGGATGGAGGGAACAAGGACATCATCAGGGAGGGGAGTTGGTGGAAGCCACCTTGGGCAAGCGTATGGAGAATATGAAGGTGGAGAGCAGGCAGGATACAATAATACAGGTGCGGAAACGAGCTAGGGTGGGCAAGGATGGGAAAGACAAGCGGGTGTGGAGGATCGAGCTTGCAGGAGGTGTAAAGGATTCGTATCCGTTTGAGGAAAAGGAGAAGGTGCGGGGAAGGAATCAAGTCGTAAAGGAGCCACAAGGGGGATGGGAGGCGGATGCGATAGGCGGGGCGGAGCGCATGGCGTTCAAGGATTCGGATGGACTTATAGTAGGTGGGAGGGGCGGAAATCCAGGCGGGATGGGCATAGCAGAGGATGGGGCGGATGAGGGATTGATAAGTGGAGGATAGTGGAGGGTTCCAAACCTCACGCTCGGCCGGAGAGGAGTTTAAGAAGACAGAGTCAGGAGTCGGATGATTGTGGACTGCCACGTAACAATTTCTAATATCATTTCAGTCAAAATGTTTGCGAGATCATGAAGTTCCACTTAATGAACAGCAAAAAGTTACGAGGGGTGTTGAATGCGTAACGCATAACTTTTCTTTTCTGGTCCAATTTCCGCTGAAAAAATACAGAATTTGTTGTGGGACACTGCGGAATATTCCTGCTTCAGCGCCTATAGTTTCATGAAGTTCCGGTAGGTGGCGAGACTGCATGTAGCCTTCAAAATGACATCTGTAACAGAGGTGTGTTGAAAGCAAAGATCTGTCATTGAGTTTCTTTTGACGGAGTACCAGAGCATCGCATGTTATCATAGACATTTGCAGAAGATCTACGGTGACCTAGCACTACACATCAGCAAGGTGAGTCGGGTGAGACGTCTGTCACCTCAACAAGGTCTTTCAAACGTGTCCGAACGCCTGCGCGCCGGCCGGCCACAACTGTGACTCCTGCTGTGTTGCAATGTGTGAACACTCTCAGTCGACTGATCGACAGATCGCACATCGAACACCTCGCTGCTCAACTACGCGTCTCTTTCAGTAGTGCGTTTCAAGCTCACGACACTTCATTAAACTGTTCTTCCTCGTCCATGGTGCAGCCCGTATCTCGCACCTTCCTTCCGAGTTTGAGTGTCGGACAAGGACCTGTGCTTGGATTCTCGCCTCCTTGCAGATAGGACTAAATACATCGTCCTTAACGGAACAGAGTCGGCAGATGTAAAGCTAATTTCAGAAGTACCCCAAGGAAATGTGATAGGAGCGTTACTGTTCACAATATGTATTAATGATAAAGTTGGAAGCTTCATGCGAATGTTCGCAGAAGATGCGGTCTATAAGAAGACTAGCGAACCGTAGGAGAACCTGCAAGAGGACTGACGACTGGTACAGGGACTGGAAGTTGACCCTGAATGTAAATAAAAGTCATTGCACTTAAAAAAGCGAAGAAATCCAGTACAATACGATTACACTATTGAGAGCAAAAGAATGGAAAAGTAACCACCGCAAAATACCTACCAGTTACCATCTGGAGTGAACTTAAATGTAACGACCACATAAAATGTAGGAAAAAGAGATGCCAGGCTGAGATTCAAAGGTAGAATCTTGTTGTTGTGGTCTTCAATACGAAGACTAGTTTGATGCAACTTTCCATGCTACTCTGTCCTGTGCAAGCCTCTTCATCTCCAGGTACCTACTGCAACTTACATCCTTCTGAATCTGCTTAGTGTATTCATCTCTTGGTCTCCCTCTACGATTTTTACCCTCCACGCTGCCCTCCAGTACTAAATTGGTGATCCCTTGATGCCTCAGAACATGTCCTACCAACCGATCCTTTCTTCCTCTTCTCCCCAATTCTATTCAATAACTCCTCATTAGTTATTCGATCTACCCATCTAATCTTCAGCATTCTTCTGTAGCAGCACATTTCGAAAGCTTCTATTCTCTTCTTGTCTAAACTATTTATCGTCCACGCTTCCATACATGGGTACACTCCATACAAATACTTTCAGAAATGACTTCGTGACACTTAAACCAATACTCAATGTTAACAAATTTCTCTTCTTCAGAAACGCTTTCCTTGCCATTGCCGGTCTACATTTTATATACTCTCTACTTCGACCATCATCAGTTATTTTCTCTCCCCAAATAGCAAAACTCCTTTACTACTTTAAGTGTCTCATTTCTTAATCTAATTCCCTCAGCATCACCCGACGTAATTCGACTACATTCCATTATCCTCGTTTTGCTTTTGTTGATGTTCATCTTATACCCTCCTTTCAAGACACCGTGCATTCCATTCAACTGCTCTTCCAAGCCCTTTGCTGCCTCTGACAGAATTACAATGTCATTGGCGAACTTCAGTTCCTACTCCAAATTTTTCTTTGGTTTCCTTTACTGCTTGCTCAGTGTACTGACTGAATAACATCGGCGTTAGGCTACAACCCAGTCTCACTCCCTTCTCAACCACTGCTTCCCTTTCATGCCTCTCGCCTCTTATAACTGCCGTCTGGTTCTTGTACAAGTCGTAAATAGCTTTTCGCTCTCTATGTTTTTCTCCTGCTACCTTCAGAGTTTGAAAGAGAGTATTCCAGTCAACATTGTCAAAAGCGTCCTCTAAGTGTACAAATGCTATAAACGTACGTTTGCCTTTCCTTAACCAACCTTCTGATTATTTGTAGGGTTAGTATTGCCTCACGTGTTCCTACATTTCTCCAAAATCCAAACTGATCTTCCCTGAGGTCGACTTCCACTAGTTTTTCCATTCTTCTGTAAGGAATTCGTGTTAGTATTTTGCAACCGTGACTTATTAAACTGATAATTCAGTTATATTCATACCTACCGAAAGAATCTTAAGGAAATATAGTTGATCCACGAAAGAAGTTGTTCGATCGATTCCTGAGAATTGCTCATCAGTCTGGGACCCACAACATGTCTCAGAAGGGATAGAGAAGGCCAGCCAATAACGAAGCTTTTCGTCGCGGGATCATTTAGTCGGTGCGAGAGTGTTGCAGAGACGTTGAACAAACTTCAGTGGCAGACGCTAGAAGAGAGGTGGAGAGGCTCACTATTGAAATTTGGAAAGTACGTTCCGGGAGGCATCGGACAAGATTTGCTTCGTCTCACATGCGTTTCGCGAAACAACTACAACGAGAAAATCCGAGAAATTATAGCTAATACAGATATTTACCGTCTACAGTTTCTCCCACTCGCCACTCGCAAATTGAACAGAAATGGGGGTATCAGTTAGTGGTAGCAGAAGTATCCTCCGTGATACACCGTAAGGTGGCTTGCGGAGTACATATACTGATGTAAATTTAGACCTCTAGAACGCAGGCGGGGCGCGGATTACACAGGCGTCGCTAAAGCCGGTCTTTACGAGGTGGGTAGAGGCGCGCCTTGGGCTGTTAGTGCGGCCTGGCCCCCAGGCCCTTGTTTTGCACGCTACGACCTCCTAATTCAATTAGAGCGGCCCGAATTAGTGGCGGCCCCTGACTGGCGCGCCAGCGAGAAAGCCGCGAACACAGCAGCAGCTCTCTGCCTGCACCCTTGTGACGTCTCAGGTGACGAGCCTATGACTCGAAAGACTACGACAGTCCTTTTTTAAGAATAGTTCCTGACGCAGCGGTACCGTCGCCGTGAAAGCGTTGCGAAACACGGGAAGGCGTGACGGTCCAACGAGTATTTAATTTTATTTGATTCCGCTAAGTGAAGCAATTGCACCTACACTGGCCGCCACGAGAAACGCAACACGTACTACGACGGTGGATTGATAAGTCTGGTAAAACAGCAAGTAAAAAATATCCGTTTCATGAACAGATTACATTACTTCTCTACATAACCACCTTTGAGGGTCTAGTGATCCTCCGGCTTTTCTATCCCATCGGAGAAACAGGTTCTGTCACACTCTGCAAAATACTCGTTGACTTCAACTACCACTTCGTCATTTGATAAAAATTTCTTCCCAGCAAGCCAAAAAGTCAAGTTTTGGATCAGAAGGAATTCATTTGGGGCTACATCTGGTGAACAGGATGGATGAGGAACAAATTCAAAGACCAATTCAGGCACTTTCGCCATTGTTATCGCTGATGAGTGGGATGGTGCATTATTCTAGTGAAAGAGCACTTTCCTGAGTGACAATCTTGATCATTTTTCAGTCAAAGCGTCCCAAACGATCGAGCAATCAAGCATAATAGTGTCCCATTGTGGTTCTGCCTTTTTTTCCGAGTAACGTATGAGGATTATTCCTTGAGAATCCTTCTAGGCGCTACAGTCTGGAACCGCGCGACCGCTACGGTCGCAGGTTCGAATCCTGCCTCGGGCATGGATGTGTGTGATGTCCTTAGGCTAGTTAGGTTTAAGTAGTTCTAAGTTCTAGGGGACTGATGACCTCAGAAGTTAAGTCCCATAGTGCTCAGAGCCATTTGAACCATTTTGGACCTTGAGAATCCCAAAAACAGTGGCTGTTACCTTACCGTATGACAGAATGGTCTTTACCTTCGTCGGTGCACTTCCACGAGCCTTTGTCCATTTTTTGACTGCCGTTTTGACTCTGGTGTAATGATGGAGCCAGGTTTCATCAAAACTCACACATCGGTGCAAAAACTCTGGCGGATTGCGATTAAACATCACTAGACCTTGTGTTGAAACGTTGTGCCGGATTTGTTTTTGGTCAACACACAGCTTCTTCATAGCCAATTCTCCGCGCAGAATACAGAGGGGTCCAAAAAAATGTATCGACTGCTTAACTAATTCACGGAGTTGGTAGTGTAATAGTTTGTAGATCCGGCAATCGCCACACAAGCGTTGTATTGCGTTGTTTTGTTTTGTCACATGACAGTCGCCAGATAGTCAGTGTTTTGTTCTTAGTTGCACCTAGTTACTCGAGTAAACATGGCTGGCGCAAGCCTTACATTCGATGAAAGGAAGTCAGTTTTGAAATGGTATTTTAAGTATGAAAACCTTAATGAGATTCAACGGCAATGGCGAAGTACGTATCAAGCAGAGCCACCGACACGTTTAACGATTCGTCGCATTCGAGACAAATTTGAAGCCGAAGGCTGTGTAAAGATGTACACAAACAACGACCTGGACGACCTGTAACAGTAATAAGTCCAGCTAACTCCCGTCGTGTGTTACAACAATTCACTCGCTCACCACAGAAGTCTGTGAAACAGTGTGTCCCTGAAACTGGAGTGAGTCGCTCAAGTATTCGGTGAATTTTGAAGACAGCAAAGTCGAAGTGCTACATCCCACGATTGCTACACGCAATGAACGAGGACGATCCAGATCGTAGAATGGTGTACTGCTAGTGGTTTACTAACATGGTGCGAAACGATGAAGAGTTTGCAGAGGTGATTGTGTGGTCTGATGAGGCACAGTTCAAACTCAATGGTACAGTAAATCGCCACAATTGCATCTACTGGGCCGCCGAAAATCTGAACGTCCATGTAGACAAAGCCGTGAATATGCCAGGAGTAAATGTGTGGTGTGGGTTGTCTTGCCGGGGCTTGACTGGGCCATTCTTCTTTGACGGCACAGTTACCGGTGGGGTGTACCTTCAGAAGCTTCAGACATCCATTTTACCTGCCATCCGAGACTTGTATGGAGACGGAAGAGTTTACTTTCAACAAGATGGTGCCCCAGCCCACTACCAAAATCGTGTTAGAGCGTATCTCGACGAAAATCTCCCAGGAAGATGGATAGGCCGTAGAGGTGCTGTGGAGTATCCACCACGTTCCCCAGACCTAACTCCTCTGGACTTTTACCTGTGGGGAACATTAAAGGACGTCGTTTATCGACAAAAGTCACGCACATTGGATGAACTTCGAGAATCCATCGTACATTCATGTGCAAATATCCAACTGAACATGTTGCAGTCAGTAGTTCGTGCTGCAGTTCGGCGGCATCGTTTGTGTGTGGATGTTAATGGTGACCATTTCGAACACCTACAGTGATATCTTTAAGTTGGACTTTAAGCTACACTTTCATCACAAATGAGACAACTCCGTCAATTAGTTTGCAAGTTATGGATTTTTAAACAGTGGATACATTTTCTTTGGACCCCTCTGTATTATGTACTTGCTCAGCTGAGATGCCTGCATAATCGCAAACTGACAAATTTTTATTCGGAAGTCTTGCATTACCACATCATAGCTTTTGTCAATGGCTTCCTTTATGGTGACCCAATTGGAGGGCCGCAGCGTATTTCATCTTGTTTCCATTTAAAACGTTAAAAATTTTACTTGCATTACGATAAAGGATGACAGCCATTACTTGCATTACTTCAAGGTCAAATAACGTCGCGGACAGGTGCTCTACAAGGAAGTTTCGTATCAGCGCACACTCCGCTGCAGAGTGAAAATTTCATTATGGATACTGTATAGTCGTCTGGTTCTTAAGTGATTTGACATTAACAGTTGTAGCATTAATATGTTGTTTGTGCAGTTTCGGTCTCACTGTATGTGTTGACTGTGTGGAGTTTGTTAAAGGTGACGCTAACTTTCTTTACAAGGGTCTTCTTATTGGAGGTATTCTGTAGAACTTGCCTTGCAGAAAATAGCAAAATCAAATCGCTGCTCAAGGGACTGATCAGAAAATACATTTTAAGCCTCACCCACTGCCGACTCAGGAAATGACCGCACTGGCTGTGCTGAACCACTTCCAGACTGCTGTAAAGATCTCCAGATCATATCAGTTGACAATGCTGATGGAAACGAAATCCTAATACGTAGCCACAGTCATATAAAACTTTTTGAAAGATATAACCGCTATTTGACTGTACAACAGGTTTTACTCCACAATCTAGATTTCGGCCTTAGGCCATTTTCAAGCGTTACAGCTGTATTGCCCAAGTCTTCATGTGGACGTAATAGGAATGACTTCGTTTGCCCTGCACTCTGTGTTGAACATGATACATTCTATTTTAAATTTTATTTTTGTTTGTTGAAAACGAATCAAATCTCCACATGTCTGGGCTAGGCAAACAATGATTTTACTTCACACCAAAGTAAAATCATTAATTGTTCATCTAGCAAGACACATGGAGATGTAATTCTTTTTAAACGAGATCTGGGTTCAAACCCTGCCCTTTGTAGAAATTTTCATTTGTCACTTCAGTCTGCATATATGCTTCACAGATATTTGAGACTTGAAATCTTCATATGTAAATGATGCTCTAAGCCCCCCCCCCCCTATTCTAACTCCGACTTTTGCTGTTGCACATGGATTAAGAAGAAACGTGAACCGACTGTAATCGACCCTGCAAGTGGAGTAGAAAAGAGTTTGGCACCTGCAATAATTTAATTTGATAGACATTAATTAAATAAAGGAAAGCTTCAGTAACGTAGTGAGAAATGAAAGGGTTGCTCTAGCGATTAACAGATTGAAAGTTCTGTCCAAAATAGCAATTTTATTTATTATGACTAAACTCAAAATCGAAAACAAAACACATGAAACATTTACAATACATCAAATTGGATTAAATTGGATACTCAAATAAATGCTGTGAAGGTGAACTTGTCCATAAACTAGATCGTGACATTTATGACGAAGTGGTATGTAGAGCCAATCCCTTGCAACTAAGATCTTAAGAGAAACACCCAGCCAACCCAACATTAATTGCTGCTACAGTAGTGAGAACTCAGACAATGAACATCCAAGACAGAACCACGTAAGGAAAGACGGGAACAGGCGCACTCTGCTGAGCTCTGATTATCACAGAACAAATTCCATAATCTGCCGATGCTGCGGACATACATTACCAAGCTGTCTTCTTAACTCCAAGGACACGATCTGGTGTACCGGAAGCGATGGCTGGTTGCTTCGACGTCCCGTCGTGGTGATGATAATGTCGCGAGTATAGCCCGAAACAAATTATCCTGGTCTGATTGTTCCAAACTAAAGACTTCCTATCAATACAAATGCGCCTCTGAGAGACGAAGAAGGCCCACCACACAATCACTGACGGTACAGTGATTGATTTTAACAAGCGAAGTCACACAGTAACTTCGACAGTCAACTTTAGCCAAAACTGCTCAAGACAGACAACATAGGCCGCTTGTACGCAGAACGCTCAATTGCCAACTGTACTCAGAAAGTTACGTTGAAGTCGAAACTTCGGCAACTTCGTCAAAGAGTTACAATTAAATAAAAGTATATTAGACAGCCAACGGAAGGCATGCTGTCCAGAGCAGCGAGAGCTCAGTCTTGTAACCTACTCCGACCGAAAGGCGAGAGCCGACTCTCTCAAGAGCACCCGTACAAGCCGAACACAGAACATTCCCGCCCCCACGACAGTGGCCGTGGTTAAACGTTCCAATCAGCAACTCGAAAACCGGCGGAAAATTCCACTCTATTGCCGAAGCACTACCATTCCACCAATGGAGATTCTTGGCGCCAATTTCTGCGCCGATTTTGCTACGTCACGGACCTATGCCCTGAGCAAGCCAATCACAGTTACGATTTTGCAGAAAACGCGGGAATTTGACCGCCAAGACTGCTGAGAACACAAGTCATTCCCACGCCTCGCTGGTAGCCCGCCAGAAAGTGTTTTCACCAAGTTTCTGTGAAGTAACGGAATCTCTAGCCCAGCCGCTCCTCCAGGCCCCTGCGGGCATGTCGCCGCCGCTCTTATGACAATGTCGGCGTCTGGAAAGCATCCACTAGACTCCCTCACACCCCCGACGGGTGTGAGGGAGTCTAGTGGATGCTTTCCAGACCCTTTCAAGCTCAGCAGAACTCACCTGTCACTGGACCACCCGGGTGACGAGAGCTGCTGCGTGGGAAGTCCGCATGTGAAGGAATAGCGACTTTTCACCGCATGCAATTAGAGAGGAAAATCGAATTACTCAGAGTAAGATGTCCTTAGGTTAGTTAGGTTTAAGTAGTTCTAAGTTCTAGGGGACTGATGACCTCAGATGTTAAGTCCCATAGTGCTCAGAGCCATTTGAACCGATTTTGTGCCAGAAGTAACAACACAAAGAAACAAACAGAAAAGAAATTACAGAATACATAAAACAAGTAAAATGAAGTAAACATGTCTGGGGACAAATGCATTGATGATTATACTACGGATAATAAAAATCAGGTGACCTCAAAAACATTCCGAGCTGAACTAGCAGCTGAAGTTAGATGACTTAACATCTGCGGATGGCGTCGCAGGGAAATGTACTGTCTTAGACATAAAAACTGACCACCGGCTGGCCGATTAAGTCCGAGTCATTCACTTAAGGTGACCAATAAAACCGACCACCCCTAACAACGCTAAGTCCGACCATCTGCACAATCTGGCAACACTGTAACATGCGGAAATGTCAGGAGGAAGTGAGGAAGTGTTATCCACTTCCGAGATGTCATCGTGTTGCGTGAGCCCGTGATCTAGTGGTAATAATCGTGCATTCTAAACTTATAGTAGCGTGTTCGCGTCCAGTTGTATCACCGTTTTTTTTTTTTTTTTTTTTTTTTTTTACATTTCGGACATCGTCTAAAGTTGTGAGTCTGACTGAACATCGAAAATAATTAGCTTCACATTCTACCCACCAGTAATAACAAGTACTTCCAGAAACAATTCCGCAGGACAGCTCGTGGCTGCGTCTCGATCAGAACAGCATACGCTCGAGCGTTTCCTCGCGCTGCAGCGGCTACCGGCCACTGGCCAGACGCCACCCGCCGCCTGAAATCCCGCGCCGCCCAGATGACCGCGGCGCGATGCTGTCAGTATATGTATCAACTGTCATTTTCGAATTTCAAGTTAAGCGTTGGAGTTTGCATACTTGAAAATCATGAATTACGGTTAAGCGTAGTAAAATTGGGTCGCAAGTGGTAAAAAGTATAACATCTGCAACACAATATTTACTTTTGGCATAATAGAGGGATAAATGCAGAGGAGGCAGCTAGAAAAATTTGAGCTGTGTGTGGAGCGAGTGCTTTTGGAAAACATACACTAGAAAAAGCTATTATTGTTTCATCAAAGATCGTTCTGGCATGAATGATTTTCCACATTAAGGAAGTCTCGACTACTGATATAGGTGATAGATTACCATTTAACCGTCATGCGACATTTGCATTCACCAGGCAAAGTTCAGACATCTGGCGTAGGAGTACTGCATGCTCTGATTCAAAGCAACAAAAGTCAATTGAGTGACTATTATTGCAGTTTTCCCTGAAGATCATCAGGTTGCTCACTGAGCATTCGTATGCAATACTGTTACTGGTGATCAGTTATGATGCCTTTATCGTTAATTTCCTATGAAGAAAAGAAAGGCGGAGCCCTACCAAAAGACGTAAACGCAAGAAAAGAGTAGTGTGAACATAATATTTTCCATCTGATAGCTCCAACAATGTGTTTTGCACTACAAATTCTTCCCCAAGAGTGCGTCCATCATAGCTGGACTTTGTTACCAACAACTGAGACACCTTTCAGTCGCAGTGTAAGAAACACGTTTGCTACTGCATGATAACGCACTCTATTGATTTGAGAAACAAAACTATCCAGGAGATCGATAGGGAAGTCAACCGTTAGGCACTTGTATTGATAGAGAAGTCATCTCTCAAGTACTTGTCCCTCTCCTCGTATACTCGTAAAATTTTACCCTTCGCGTTCTTGATCGATTAACCGTCAAGGTAATTCATTTCTAGACGAAAATGTTCTTCAAACTACACTGGTTTAATGGCATCGTTAGAACCAGTGGGTTTCTACAGGCGTAGAATTTGTAAACTACTTTAGCATTGTCAGATTGTTTTAGATATTGTGAAAGAATACACTGTTGCTGATTAATTTCTCTTTTATGATTATTATTGTGTTCAATAAACTAATGGAAAACGCAATTAAAATATTCACTGTAATAATACAAATTAAATTCAACTTATTACAGAAACATCACGACAGCAGTCTATCTTAATAAAACATTAAGTGCCTACTTTAACACTAATTAGGATATTACCGACTTTTGACTTCTAAGAGGTCTATATTTGCTTCATGTCCTGTATCATACTCAAGTATTATGAAAATGTGGCAGTTCATAGACAAAATTATGTATTCACAACAACAAAAAATATGCCAGCAGAAAACAAAAGTGACATTATGAATTTTGCATTACCATAAGGTTTTCGCTCTGACACTATGGGGTACTGAAAGTAGCAAGACATCTAGGAAGTGGATAACACTTCCTCCTGACACTTCCGCATGTTACAGTGTTGCCACATTGTGCAGATGGTTGGACTTAGTGTTGTCAGGGGCGGTCGGTTTTATTGGCCACCTGAAGTGAAAGACTCGGACTTAATCTCTGTGGCAGCCAGCCAGCTGTCAGTTTTATGTCTAAGGCTGTAAATGTGCTAGTTAAGATGAGAGATACTTCAGCAGTTGTATCGACAGATGTGTTGTTTGCTACACTAAGCTCATTCAGAAGTTGTGAATAGCAGAATCTTTCGCATTGGCACAACTGAATTTACAGCACAAGATATCGCTCTATGCGATTCGTGTGAATACCTGTTGTTAGTGTGAATACTGGCACATGGATAGCGTTACAACACTTATAATCAGATTTTCACTGAAACAAAATGAACAAACAGTGACTTCTCTGGAATTAATGGACCTTGATTTGTGAATTACAGGAGGATATAATTATGTGTGTGCTACTGAAAGAAGATTAATAAACAAAGCCTAAGGACGTAATCTTTTATTGCAGAAGATCCTTGTCATCACTAGCTCTTAATGTTGTATAGCTCTTAGTCACAGGCAGGTCGTGGGCAATAGGCGCACTTTCCTGGACGTGATCTGTTTGTAAGTGGTCTATCTTTGAAATGTCCGAGTGCCTTCGTATTAAATGAAATGCGGTTTATGAAAAAATGGAGCAGGAGCATAAACTTGTTGATTTCTTTGGTGTGAGCAGATTTGTACCATACAAACATGTGTAATACGCCACGGAATAAGAGACAGATAATGCAACTGGTCTTAAAAACGTAGCAGAAAGCCCCATTTTTCTTGGGATGTTATTTCTGGCTTCCACTTTCTGCCTTATGTTATGGTAATACTGCCTGTAACTCAAGGTGTGATGAAGTACATTGTAGGACATACATTGACTTACGAGTAGTGGGGCTAGGTGGTCGTCACCACACTCTCCATTGTTGCCAGATGTATTCAAGATTGCGGCGAAAACATCATCAAAGATGGCGGCGTGTAGACTTGGCTACAGCACATGACATCATCCAAGATGGCGGGTATGTTCAAGATGGCGGATTTTGGCAGGAAGATAGGTCAACTGGGCTACCTCCACTAACCTAATCCCCTCCCCCAGAAAAATGGTGGGAAGTTCAAATTCCAACAGGATAATGCATCACACCAAGGTTACCTCTACTAAGCTAAGAAAATTGCGGGAAGAAAAGTCACTTGGGCTACCCCCACTAACCTAAGTTACCCAACCGTCACCTCATCCTAGGAACTGGTGCCACATTTGAATTTTGGTTGTAAAGAAAGGTCAATTCGCGTATCTCTACTAAACTAAGAAAATGGCGCGAAAGAAAGGTTACCTCCACTAACCTAAGTCATCCGACCACCTCTTCCTATGGATTCGTGGAAAAGGACTCGACCACTAATGGACATAAGTCTTTATTTTGCATGGACCAGTCTTTATTTAAACAATGTCATGCAGTGCAGCCATCCAGTGTGTTCACCATGAGGTCAGAACTCCAACTGACCTAGTACACAGTACTGCCACCAGAGGGCATTGTCGTCTGTGACGTAATCCAGTGGAAAATGACGAAAAACAGTATCTCCACCATTAGATCTAGAGTCCAACTGACCTAGTATACAGTATTGTCACCAGAGGGCGCTGTCGTCTGTTCTGGGTTGTAACCCATGATGGCGGTCTGGGGTGGGGGAAAATGGCGGGAAAAGGACTCTGCCTGTGCTGGACTTGAGTCTTTATTTTGCAGGCAGTCTCTCTACCACAAGATCTGGAGTCCAACTGACCTAGTACACAGTACTGTCACCAGAGGATGCTGTCATCGCTCCTGTGACATAATCCAAGATGATGGTTTGGAGGGGGAAAATAGCGCAAAAATGACTCAGCCTCCGTTGGGCTACTGGGGGCAGTAAGGAAGGAGTGTACTCTATTTATTTTGGAACAATTTATTTAGGGATGGAGTATATTTATCACACTGATACAGAACACACACTCTGACATGCTTAGGGTTACGTCAAACAGCCCACAGACCTAAACTACTCCTAAATAACGCTCTGCAGACACGCAAACAACTCCTAAATTATCGAAATAATTTCAGTACAGACTTGCAAAATCCTCCTAAATAATACAGTACACAGATGTGCAGACACGAAATCAACTCGTAAACTGTCCAAATAACGCATAGTGTAGCCCACAGACCCACTCGTAACATAATGCAACAGACACCCAAATAATGTACGCAGACACCGACCGCCGTACCCTGTCCACTAGACTGCACAGGAGGATACCGACAGCCCCTTGAAGTGACACTGCCGTCAGCTGTCAAAACACACACAGTGGATGAATACCCGAGTGAGTTGGAGGACGAAGTTACATTACCTCCTCAGAGTGAATCAAACTCAGATTTTCCTTCAGACAAAGATGAAAGGCCTCAACTATTTTCTCAAAGTGAGCTCAATGATCTAGTAAAAGATTTAGGTCTTTCAAAAGATGCAGCCGGACTGTTAGGTTCCAGATTAAAAAATAAAAACCTTCTATCATCTGGCACCTCATTTTCATGGTACAGACACCGAGAAAAAGAATTTACCCAATTTTTCCTCAAGAGAAGGAAATTTGGTTTTTTCCAATGATGTGGAAGGACTCATGCATTGCTTTGATATGCAATATCACTCATCTGAATGGCGTCTATTCATTGATTCATCCAAAACTAGTCTTAATGTAGTATTATTGCGCAATGGAAATAAATCTGCATCGCTTCCGATGGAACATTCTGTGCATATGGACGACAACTATAACGATTTGGCCATTATCCTGGAAAAAATCAAATATCAGACCATCAATGGATGGTTTGTGGGGGCTTCAAAATACTCACGATGCTTTTGGGTCAGCAGGCAGGCTATACTAAATGCCCATTCTTCTTATGCTTGTGGGATAGCAGAGCCAGAGAACAGCACTGAACTGTAAGTGATTGGCCACCCCGAGAAACTTTAAAACCTGGCGAGAAAAATTTTATCAATACTACTCTGGTACCACCAGAAAATGTTTTGTTGCCCCCTCTCCATATCAAATTGGGGTTGATGAAACAGTTTGTAAAATCACTGCAAAAGGATAGGGACTGTTTTAAATATATATGTACAAAATTCTCGAAGCTGTCAGAATATGTACAAAATTCTCGAAGCTGTCAGAAGCAAAGTTGAAAGAGGGAGTTTTCACTGGCCCCGACATAAGAAAACTTTTAACCGACACCGTCTTTGTAGAGAGCATGAATAAGAAGGAAAAAGAAGCTTCGGTATCGTTCAAGGATGTAGTGCGAAAGTTTTTGGGAAATACTAACGATCCTGACTACAAAATAATTGTTCAACGGATGCTAACAGCATACGAAGCTCAAGGCTGCAAGATGAGCTTGAAGGTCTATTTTTTACACTCCCACGTAGACAGTTTTCCTGAAAACCTGGGAGCTTACCGTGAAGAACAGGGGCAGCGGTTTCACCAGGATGTCCGTGATATCGAGAGACGGTACCAAGGAAGATGGGATCTCACTATCCTTGCTGACTACTGTTGGCTGCTTAAGCGGGAAACTAAAGATGGAAAGCGGAAAAGGACTCGGCGAATTATCAAGGAAAAGAAGAAAAGGTTTCATAAAAAAATATGAATAAGTATGATATTGTTACTATATGTCTTGATAATTTTGAATAAACGAGTGCTTTTACCAATTTTTTGTGCTTGAATTTGCAAAAAAACCTTATGTGATAGAAAAAATGGACATCACTTCCTAAAACAGGGCATTTTAGAACATATAATTCAGCAATGGGACTATGGGAACGCACACCTCTAGCCCTTTTTCCACTCACGTCACAGCAACGATGTGCACGACTCGACTGGTGCCGTCAGAGGATCAGTGGGAAGATGGAAGGGCGCGCCGTCGTCTTCAACAATGAAAGTAGATTCTGCCTGAACACAAGTGATGGTCGTTACGTGTGCGACATAGATCTGGTGAGAGCTGTCTCGCAGAGTGCATTCTGAACCGTGAATTTACTTTCAAAACCTTTTCTTAAGAATTTACTTTATTTACTAGCGATTCATCAAGAACATTAACACATTTAATCACACTATGTGAGCTTCGAAGTAGTTGATAGTGGGTAACTGATGAAAACAAATTAAATGTCTTTCAACA
Source organism: Schistocerca cancellata (assembly GCF_023864275.1). Taxonomy (NCBI): domain Eukaryota; kingdom Metazoa; phylum Arthropoda; class Insecta; order Orthoptera; family Acrididae; genus Schistocerca; species Schistocerca cancellata. The sequence goes on from NC_064627.1 coordinate 280,248,110, forward strand.
AATGGAAATTTTATTCCTAAAAGCCCCCCCCCCCCCCCCGCTTTTTCTTGAAACAGATTTAAAATTATAATCAGAAAGCACCCTCAAAATATCAAGTTACAATTTTATTCAGAGGCAGAAAGAACAAATATTGACAGTATGAGCTTTCTGGCTGAGAACCTTGCCGCTGCCTTTGACACGGCCGTAGTCACAACAACCTCTGTAAGACTACACTGGTGCAAATCTGCAACACACCAGATTACTTTAAACTAAAAATTTTAACAACTCACACAAGCACATAAATTGTGCACCCCGTAGGAGGGATGGAAATGGTACAAAACACTAACATTAAAAACCACCTTCCCGCGGGTGGGCAAACGGAGAAGAATGGTGGGACGACCCCAAAACAAAGCGGCTGGTGACCTCACCAAGAAAACAAGTAGAATTTAACAAGTAAATGAAACAACATATCTCCAATCACTTAACTTCTAATAAACTGCGATTTCTGGCGAAGACCTGGCGCAGCACCCCCCAACGCTCTCCCGAACCGTCCGCTGCCAGCCGCTTCAACGGACGCAGGAAGGCGCGCCGATCTCCCGTCTCACGGCGTCGCAGCTCGCGCCAACCAGCCCGATGTCGTGGGGTGACTCCTGTTGCTCTCGTGTCGACCGCAAAGCCACTACCCCTCGCAATACGGCGCGGCCCACTGGACTCACGTGGCGACCTCACATGCGCCGACGCTCAAGGCGAACAAGTCATCTTGTGTCTCAAGTGCGCGACCGACCAACCGATCGATCCAACCGACAATGACCGTTGCCTGAGCACCTCGAGCAGACTGGCGGCCTAACACGCAGATTCAAATGCAGGAACTCAGCCCCGACCGTGCGATCACTAGCTGAGTTCCGTTACTGGCGGAGTGGCAAGAACCTCATTTGCCGGCTTTAAGGTTTGATTCAAACGACAGACATACACTCCTGGAAATTGAAATAAGAACACCGTGAATTCATTGTCCCAGGAAGGGGAAACTTTATTGACACATTCCTGGGGTCAGATACATCACATGATCACACTGACAGAACCACAGGCACATAGACACAGGCAACAGAGCATGCACAATGTCGGCACTAGTACAGTGTATATCCACCTTTCGCAGCAATGCAGGCTGCTATTCTCCCATGGAGACGATCGTAGAGATGCTGGATGTAGTCCTGTGGAACGGCTTGCCATGCCATTTCCACCTGGCGCCTCAGTTGGACCAGCGTTCGTGCTGGACGTGCAGACCGCGTGAGACGACGCTTCATCCAGTCCCAAACATGCTCAATGGGGGACAGATCCGGAGATCTTTCTGGCCAGGGTAGTTGACTTACACCTTCTAGAGCACGTTGGGTGGCACGGGATACATGCGGACGTGCATTGTCCTGTTGGAACAGCAAGTTCCCTTGCCGGTCTAGGAATGGTAGAACGATGGGTTCGATGACGATTTGGATGTACCGTGCACTATTCAGTGTCCCCTCGACGATCACCAGTGGTGTACGGCCAGTGTAGGAGATCGCTCCCCACACCATGATGCCGGGTGTTGGCCCTGTGTGCCTCGGTCGTATGCAGTCCTGATTGTGGCGCTCACCTGCACGGCGCCAAACACGCATACGACCATCATTGGCACCAAGGCAGAAGCGACTCTCATCGCTGAAGACGACACGTCTCCATTCGTCCCTCCATTCACGCCTGTCGCGACACCACTGGAGGCGGGCTGCACGATGTTGGGGCGTGAGCGGAAGACGGCCTAACGGTGTGCGGGACCGTAGCCCTGCTTCATGGAGACGGTTGCGAATGGTCCTCGCCGATACCCCAGGAGCAACAGTGTCCCTAATTTGCTGGGAAGTGGCGGTGCGGTCCCCTACGGCACTGCGTAGGATCCTACGGTCTTGGCGTGCATCCGTGCGTCGCTGCGGTCCGGTCCCAGGTCGACGGGCACGTGCACCTTCCGCCGACCACTGGCGACAACATCGATGTACTGTGGAGACCTCACGCCCCACGTGTTGAGCAATTCGGCGGTACGTCCACCCGGCCTCCCGCATGCCCACTATACGCCCTCGCTCAAAGTCCGTCAACTGCACATACGGTTCACGTCCACGCTGTCGCGGCATGCTACCAGTGTTAAAGACTGCGATGGAGCTCCGTATGCCACGGCAAACTGGCTGACACTGACGGCGGCGGTGCACAAATGCTGCGCAGCTAGCGCCATTCGACGGCCAACACCGCGGTTCCTGGTGTGTCCGCTGTGCCGTGCGTGCTTGTACAGCCGTCTCGCAGTGTCCGGAACAAGTATGGTGGGTCTGACACACCGGTGTCAATGTGTTCTTTTTTCCATTTCCAGGAGTGTACTAGCACTCCGACGACAGACAGACACTAACTGCCGCACAAATGCGAACGAGAGACAGACCAGCAACTGGTGACACGAGACTGACCCAGACCCACTCCGACTGACCAACCGCAGAGCTCATAGCGCCCCTTAAATACACGTGAACAGGCAAGCTTTCCCCTTTCCCACCAGAGGGAGACACCAAAGCTGCGATTGCCACAGCGGTGCCACCGCCAGAAACGGAGGGCGACTTCTTCATACAACGCGCTGCGGCGCGCTCTTCGAAACAACAAATTTTACCACGGCTCACATTCGTTCAAGACACGCTGGCCCATCCCAGGCCTTATGGTCTGGGGTGCGACAAGCTACAATTCTTGTTCACCTTTGGTGTTTCTGGAGAGGACCCAAACGAGTTCTCGGTACGTGCAGAATGTTGTCAGAGCCGCTCTTTTGCCATTCTTGCAACAGAAAGGAGACGCGTTCCAAAAGGACAATGCTCGCCCACACACTGCCTATGAAACTCAACGTGCTCTGCAAGACGTGCAACGACTTCCCTGGCCAACAACATCTCCAGACTTGTCTCCAATCAAGCACGTGTGCGATATTGAAACGGGAAGTGACTAATGAGACTCGTCAACCAACAACTCTTACAGAACTATGTGAGCAGGTCGAGCAGGCGTGGCATAATGTAACCCAGGATAGTATTTGCCATCTGCCCGTTCGATTGGATGCCGGTAGAGGCTACACAACTTACTTATAAGGGTGTTTCAGCGTAGTCGATGCCTGGTACCTCAGGACTGCTTGTGCTATTGATCTGTGAATGTAATCATTTCACGTGCTCCACATGCACTAGGCAACAATAAATCTTGAGTGAATTTGAAACCTCTAAAAGGGTGTACTCATTCTTTTTGGGTAGTACAGATCAATATTCACTTGCATTGATTTATGTCTAACACTGTATGCAGTGAATGGTGACTAACATCACTTCTTCGATGTGCAGTTCAGTTCTTCTTGGCACGGACTGTAGAGAGCTCTGAGACACTCGATGAAATGTGGCGTGAGGTAGTAAGCAACAACTAACTGATGTGTGGACCTGTGTGTCTGCTTATATCCACGTGTCCACTTGGGAACTATTTTTGCGGAGAAAGCGGATGCGTAACATATTTGTACAGGGCTATTACAAATGATAGAAGCGATTTCATAAATTCACTGTAGCTCCATTCATTGACATATGGTCACGACACACTACAGATACGTAGAAAAACTCATAAAGTTTTGTTCGGCTGAAGCCGCACTTCAGGTTTCTGCCGTCAGAGCGCTCGAGAGCGCAGTGAGACAAAATGGCGACAGGAGCCGAGAAAGCCTATGTCGTGCTTGAAATGCACTCACATCAGTCAGTCATAACAGTGCAACGACACTTCAGGACGAAGTTCAACAAAGATCCACCAAATGCTAACTTCATTCGGCGATGGTATGCGCAGTTTAAAACTTCTGGATGCCTCTGTAAGGGGAAATCAACGGGTCGGCCTGCAGTGAGGGACGAAACGGTTGAACGCGTGCGGGCGAGTTTCACGCGTAGCCCGTGGAAAATTGGCTCATGCCAGAACTGGAGACCGACAGCGCCGACTTCATCTTTCAACAAGATGGTGCTCCTTCGCACTTCCATCATGATGTTCGGCTTTTCTTAAACAGGAGATTGGAAAACCGATGGATCGGTCGTGGTGGAGATCATGATCAGCAATTCATGTCATGGCCTCCACGCTCTCCCGACTTAACCCCATGCTATTTCTTTCTGTGGGGTTATGTGAAAGATTCAGTGTTTAAACCTCCTCTACCAAGAAACGTGCCAGAACTGCGAGCTCGCATCAATGATGCTTTCGAACTCATTGATGGGGACATGCTGCGCCGAGTGTGGGAGGAACTTGATTATCGGCTTGATGTCTGCCGAATCACTACAGGGGCACATATCGAACATTTGTGAATGCCTAAAAAAACTTTTTGAGTTTTTGTATGTGTGTGCAAAGCATTGTGAAAGTATCTCAAATAATAAAGATATTGTAGAGCTGTGAAATCGCTTCAATCATTTGTAATAACCCTGTAGTTATTGACAAATGTGCTCTGTTTGGAACTTAACCTAAACTAAGTTGCAACTGAGAAGTAAGCAGATCAGCGCTCTTGTGTGCAAACTGTGTCCGTTATCCTTCGGAGGACACAGAAAACATTAATTTATGTAAATATACAGGATGTTTCAAAAAGATTAGTCCGGTAATCATCTTGGGGTTGAAGCTCTTTTCTTCCGTGTTTGCTTTAACTGTGGTGTCACCGCAAGACACCACACTTGCTAGGTGATAGCCTTTAAATCGGCCGCGGTCCGTTAGTATACGTCGGACCCGCGTGTCGCCACTATCAGTGATTGCAGACCGAGCGCCGCCACACGGCAGGTCTAGAGAGTCTTCCTAGCACTTGCCCCAGTTGTACAGCCGACTTTGCTAGCGATGGTTCACTGACAAAATACGCTCTCATTTGCCGAGACGATAGTTAGCATAGCCTTCAGATACGTCATTTGCTACGACCTAGCAAGGCGCCATTACCAGTTACTATTGATGCTGTAAAACATGTACCGTCAAGAGCGATGTTCACGAATTATGGATTAAAGTTAAGTATTCCCGCAGCTACGTCCTTTTTTGCTAGTCTCATTTCCTTGACCTGTTCCAGACCTCACGCCAGCCTGCGTGAGCTAAAACGCGTGCCTTTCGGCTTCCTCTAATAGTGGGTTGGCTCTCTTGCCAATCCACAACATTAACAATACAATTTAACAATACCACACCACGTGGTAAAAAGGTATGAATTCGTAATTTATGTGTTTTTTCAAATATGTGTAATTACGATTTAAAAAGTAATAGCTACATGTATACAAACAGCAAAAAACACTCTTTATCTTTAACAGATGAAAAATAAAAGCTCACTGAAGATGCTGCAACTGCAGTGAAACATGTTTGGGTTAAAAAACAAAATTGTGTTTTGCTAAAGGCGGTCCCTATTCATACGTATCGATTAGTCCAGTTTCACAAAGCTATTCCTTCTAAATGAAAGTAGACAGAAATATGAGGAGAATTTTAACTTACACATATTATACAAAGTTTTTATTTAAAAAGATACATACCATTTAAAAGGGTAAGTGTTTTGTATGCGTGTAGATATAACCTTGGCATAGTTTTTCCAGTCACTTTTAGGATTAAAATTTTCATTTAATCAGACGAAAGTTAAATTCGTCTCTTAACTTTTTACGAGCATGTTTGAAGTTAATGCATTCACTGCTATTGACATGCAGCATCACAGTTCAGCCGAAAGGAGACTTTCACAAACCCTCACAAAAAAAAGCACATACTTGAGATCAGATTACTGTGGAGGCGAATGATGCAATGTCAGATCCCTACGTCCTTTACGGACGATCCGTCGTTGAGGCAGCTCATTGTTAAGTGCCAGTACGGTTCTGCTGCGCCCAGTTGAGAAATGAACATTTCAACACGTTTGAGTCGTGCACGGATCGTGTTCGTGCCGTTTATTACTTGACATTTTGTCCTTGCGGTACTGCTGTCCCGTTTCTTATTCAATTTACTGGCGTCACTAAGTTGGCTGGCTTGCCTGCCCGTGAGTGGCAGCAGCAGCGCTTATCGATGAGAGCACTGTCGTACTCTCTTTGGAGCCACCGCTAGTATTTCCGGGTAGTCGTGTGTCGGGAGTTGAGTCTGGTCGGATCAGCAGTGAAGTCCGGACAGCCATGACTCTCCCGACCGTTGCCAACAAACATGATTTGAGTGGGGACGATCTTGATTGGTCGCTCGGTCGGTCGTCTCATCGGACGACGTGTATTTGGTCGCCGACCATTTCTGGGTTCTCCGTGTGTGTCGACTTGTGATTCGGCCTTCTTGTTCCACAGTCACTGGTTTTAGTATTGTTCGAGATGTTTGTGGAAGTGTTTTCGTGGAACCATGTGTATCTGGTGTGGTTTTGACTGGGCAGCTATTTTAATGCTGTCTGCGTGCTGCATGTGGTCAGTCGGTTGGGACAGAGCAGCGAGGAAGTCTCTGCGGCGCAAGGTCAGGCCGGGACCGCTGGTGGCGCGCGCGCGCCATCGGATTGTGGGGCGCTAGCGGCGAGAGCTACAAAGTTCGCTGCCCACCGAACCTGGACACTGAAGTTGAGTGATCAGTTGACCTGTTATGAAACCTCAACTGCCGTGACATCCCTTCATTCATTGCCAGTTGTTGCTTTCTGGGCCGTTCCGGCTAGCAGCAACATATGGTGTTGAAGTCGGCGAAATTTTGCAGCCATCTTCCTGTGTGGTCTTTAACTTAAATTGGTTGTTACTTACCAATGAAGTGCACCAGCGGTATTTTCTGCCTTGTGGCCGTTAACGCCCTAGTTATATGCCCTGGTCGTTAGCGTAGTTTTCTGACAGTGTGTTTTTCCTTGCCGTGTTGACGCTGTCCAGCATGGCGTGTAGTTCGACAGCCTTTTAGTTGTTTGTTCACTTTTTTGCTGAAGAGTGGTTATTGTGCCTGGGCTGTTTTTAGACGCCATTTTTGAAGACGTAGTGCTGCTTGTATCTTCGTACTCGGCCAATATTTTCTGTTGTCGTACCATTGGTCGGGTGGAAGGGACTGGATTAGGTTGTTGGCCGGTCCTACAGCCATCCCTTGGTTGGGTTGCCATCCGATTACTTAACCTTACTCTTGGCTGCCTGTCTCACCCCACCTTACGTAGAGCTACCTCCTCAGGCCGACCCTCAGAACACTTCTGAGCACCATTGCTCTGTTGATTTTAGATTGTGATTTTCATTTTAGTCTGATGTACTGTGCGAGGCCTTCAGCCGTCTATTAATTTAGTTTGTTTCAATTTTAAATGAGGCCCTTGACTTAAATTAAAATTTGAAGATCGATTGGTTTAAAAACTAAATTTTGAAAGTTGTTCTATCTGAAATTCTTGTTATCCAGGCCTTAAGCCATGAGTTGTTCATTGTCCAGTGTGTGGCCTTCAGCCGAGCTTTTACATGAAATATTTTTTAAGATAAGGCCTTCAACTGTCTTAAATTAAAATTTTGAAAATTGGTTTTTTAAAACTCATTTTTTAAAAAAAAATTTGCTCTATCTGGAATAATCGTTATCCAGGCCCTAAGCCCTGAGTTGTTCAATGTCTTGTGTGTGGCCTTCAGCGGAATATTTACATGAAATATTTTTTTTAAGTAAGGCCTTCAGCCATGTGTCTTCTCTAAAGTAATTTTTATAACTTGTGTTCAGGCCTTCGGCTGCTGTTGTTTTTGGTGTGGTTTTGTGCCTTCAGTCCAGGAGGTATTGCAAGTTTTCTCAACTAGGCCTTCAGCCGTATTGTTTTAATTTGATCCTTTTAAGGCAATGTGTGATTAAGTGGTTCTTAGGAAAATAAAGTTTGTGTGTTTTATGCCACTAACAGCAACTGATTACGGTCCCCTCCACAACCATAACCTGATCCACTCTATCCTGCGAAACCACATTTCAACGTTCTCGCAGTTGTTGAAAAAGCCTGCCATCCATTGTATCCAGAAACGCGATTCATGTAACCGTTTTTTTTTTCATCACAAAAAATAATGTCCCATAAGTACTTTACTCTTTGGAGAAAGTGAAACACCAAGACCTAGGACGTGACCACAATGAAATGTATTCCACACATTAGGGACAAGACACTACCAAAAATGATTATATTTACAGACCTATGCATGCACCGTGACTGTGGAAATTCAGTGCTGAGTAGCGCCACCACGTGTTGCAGTCAAAGACGCTAGACATCGTGGCATGGAATCAAAGAGTTCCCAATTATGCTGCTGGGGTATACTCTGACACACGGTTGGTAGGCCCGTCCATGAAGCATCAGCTGTGGCTGCAAGAGGACCTGAACGAACAAGTTGTGACCGACCCTATCCCAGACTCGTTCGATGGGCGAACGGGTACGCCAGGGAAGCAGTGGTACCCGTCGTTCTCGAAAGAAGGTGTGCACATTCCTCGCCATATGCGACCGGGCATTGTCCTGCTGAAATAGGGCATGATCCCTGATGTAGCGCTAGCTGTTTATATTGACATTGTAACGTTGTCGCTTTAATTTTGCTATGAAAGCGGTGCTGATAGACAATAAAAGCGGGTTAAAAGCTGTGAGCTGTCTGGGGAAGTTAACCTTGCATTACTGCGCAACTGTTTCACCAGGTATCCAGTATATATATATATATATATATATATATATATATATATATATATATATATATATATATATATAAAGAGAATTTAAATAAAAAGAAATAAATCAGTTTATATTTGGAAATTTATTTTAACATTGATTATTGAAATTTCAGCATATTAAATTTGATTCATAAATAAACTGGTGCCTTATTTAGGATTGTGGAAAATGTGAGTTTGTAATCTTACGGAACACATCAAATATGGAGCCAAGATTGGGAGACTGCATACAACACTGCATTCGTAAAATAACACACGAAGAACGTTGAAACATATGCAAGAGGAAATTAACCACAACCAACCGATTCAATTTTCACCCAAAGAAATTACGTTCGTACCACAATCCTGTCCGTCATCTAATTACCACACACTGGTATACTAAATTCATACTAACTCTCTGTGAAATCTTGCCGAAAAGAATAGCTGAGGTCTACTTTGATGATTACACCACATGCTTCACGTGGTCAACTTGGTTTACACAAAGCGTGTAACTCCACAATAATTTTGATAATTAAAATAAATTAGATCGAAAAGCAATTTACAAAAGAAAAACCTCGAACTGGTTACTAACGTCTTACTATTAACAGTGCAACGACACTTCAGGACGAAGTTCAACAAAGATCCACCAAATGCTAACTTCATTCGGCGATGGTATGCGCAGTTTAAAACTTCTGGATGCCTCTGTAAGGGGAAATCAACGGGTCGGCCTGCAGTGAGGGACGAAACGGTTGAACGCGTGCGGGCGAGTTTCACGCGTAGCCCGTGGAAAATTGGCTCATGCCAGAACTGGAGACCGACAGCGCCGACTTCATCTTTCAACAAGATGGTGCTCCTTCGCACTTCCATCATGATGTTCGGCTTTTCTTAAACAGGAGATTGGAAAACCGATGGATCGGTCGTGGTGGAGATCATGATCAGCAATTCATGTCATGGCCTCCACGCTCTCCCGACTTAACCCCATGCTATTTCTTTCTGTGGGGTTATGTGAAAGATTCAGTGTTTAAACCTCCTCTACCAAGAAACGTGCCAGAACTGCGAGCTCGCATCAATGATGCTTTCGAACTCATTGATGGGGACATGCTGCGCCGAGTGTGGGAGGAACTTGATTATCGGCTTGATGTCTGCCGAATCACTACAGGGGCACATATCGAACATTTGTGAATGCCTAAAAAAACTTTTTGAGTTTTTGTATGTGTGTGCAAAGCATTGTGAAAGTATCTCAAATAATAAAGATATTGTAGAGCTGTGAAATCGCTTCAATCATTTGTAATAACCCTGTAGTTATTGACAAATGTGCTCTGTTTGGAACTTAACCTAAACTAAGTTGCAACTGAGAAGTAAGCAGATCAGCGCTCTTGTGTGCAAACTGTGTCCGTTATCCTTCGGAGGACACAGAAAACATTAATTTATGTAAATATACAGGATGTTTCAAAAAGATTAGTCCGGTAATCATCTTGGGGTTGAAGCTCTTTTCTTCCGTGTTTGCTTTAACTGTGGTGTCACCGCAAGACACCACACTTGCTAGGTGATAGCCTTTAAATCGGCCGCGGTCCGTTAGTATACGTCGGACCCGCGTGTCGCCACTATCAGTGATTGCAGACCGAGCGCCGCCACACGGCAGGTCTAGAGAGTCTTCCTAGCACTTGCCCCAGTTGTACAGCCGACTTTGCTAGCGATGGTTCACTGACAAAATACGCTCTCATTTGCCGAGACGATAGTTAGCATAGCCTTCAGATACGTCATTTGCTACGACCTAGCAAGGCGCCATTACCAGTTACTATTGGTGCTGTAAAACATGTACCGTCAAGAGCGATGTTCACGAATTATGGATTAAAGTTAAGTATTCCCGCAGCTACGTCCTTTTTTGCTAGTCTCATTTCCTTGACCTGTTCCAGACCTCACGCCAGCCTGCGTGAGCTAAAACGCGTGCCTTTCGGCTTCCTCTAATAGTGGGTTGGCTCTCTTGCCAATCCACAACATTAACAATACAATTTAACAATACCACACCACGTGGTAAAAAGGTATGAATTCGTAATTTATGTGTTTTTTCAAATATGTGTAATTACGATTTAAAAAGTAATAGCTACATGTATACAAACAGCAAAAAACACTCTTTATCTTTAACAGATGAAAAATAAAAGCTCACTGAAGATGCTGCAACTGCAGTGAAACATGTTTGGGTTAAAAAACAAAATTGTGTTTTGCTAAAGGCGGTCCCTATTCATACGTATCGATTAGTCCAGTTTCACAAAGCTATTCCTTCTAAATGAAAGTAGACAGAAATATGAGGAGAATTTTAACTTACACATATTATACAAAGTTTTTATTTAAAAAGATACATACCATTTAAAAGGGTAAGTGTTTTGTATGCGTGTAGATATAACCTTGGCATAGTTTTTCCAGTCACTTTTAGGATTAAAATTTTCATTTAATCAGACGAAAGTTAAATTCGTCTCTTAACTTTTTACGAGCATGTTTGAAGTTAATGCATTCACTGCTATTGACATGCAGCATCACAGTTCAGCCGAAAGGAGACTTTCACAAACCCTCACAAAAAAAAGCACATACTTGAGATCAGATTACTGTGGAGGCGAATGCTGCAATGTCAGATCCCTACGTCCTTTACGGACGATCCGTCGTTGAGGCAGCTCATTGTTAAGTGCCAGTACGGTTCTGCTGCGCCCAGTTGAGAAATGAACATTTCAACACGTTTGAGTCGTGCACGGATCGTGTTCGTGCCGTTTATTACTTGACATTTTGTCCTTGCGGTACCGCTGTCCCGTTTCTTATTCAATTTACTGGCGTCACTAAGTTGGCTGGCTTGCCTGCCCGTGAGTGGCAGAAGCAGCGCTTATCGATAAGAGCACTGTCGTACTCTCTTTGGAGTAGTATTTCCGGGTAGTCGTATGTCGGGAGTTGAGTCTGGTCGGAGCAACAGTGAAGTCCGGACAGCCATGACTCTCCCGACCGTTGCCAACAAACATGATTTGAGTGGGGACGATCTTGATTGGTCGCTCGGTCGGTCGTCACATCGGACGACGTGTATTTGGTTGCCGACCACTTCTGTGTTCTCCGTGTATGTCGACTTGTGATTCGTCCTTCTTGTTCCACAGTCACTGGTTTCAGTATTGTTCGAGATGTTTGTGGAAGTGTTTTCGTGGAACCATGTGTATCTGGTGTGGTTTTGACTGAGCAGCTATTTTAATTATGTCTGCGTGCTGTTGGTCAGTCGGTTGGGACAGAGCAGCGAGGAAGTCTCTGCGGCGCAAGGTCAGGCCGGGACCGCTGGTGGCGCGCGCGCGCCATCGGATTATGGGGCGCTAGCGGCGAGAGCTACAAAGTTCGTTGCCCACCGAACCTGGACGCTGAAGTTGAGTGATCAGTTGACCTGTTATGAAACCTCAACTGCCGTGACATCTCTTCATTCATTGCCAGTTGTTGCTTTCTGGACCGTTCCGGCTAGCAGCAACATATGGTGTTGGCGTCGGCGAAATTTTGCAGCCATCTTCCTGTGTGGTCTTTAACTTAAATTGGTTGTTACTTACCAATGAAGTGCACCAGCGGTATTTTCTGCCTTGTGGCCGTTAACGCCCCAGTTATATGCCCTGGTCGTTAGCGTAGTTTTCTGACAGTGTGTTTTTCCTTGCCGTGTTGACGCTGTCCAGCATGGCGTGTAGTTCGACAGCCTTTTAGTTGTTTGTTCACTTTTTGCTTAAGAGTGGTTATTGTGCCTGGGCTGTTTTTAGACGCCATTTTTGAAGACGTAGTGCTGCTTGTATCTTCGTACTCGGCCAATATTTTCTGTTGTCGTACCATTGGTCGGGTGGAAGGGACTGGATTGGGTTGTTGGCCGGTCCTACAGCCATCCCTTGGTTGGGTTGCCATCCGATTACTTAACCTTACTCTTGGCTGCCTGCCTCACCCCACCTTACGTAGAGCTAGCTCCTCAGGCCGACCCTCAGAACACTTCTGAGCACCATTGCTCTGTTGATTTTAGATTGTGATTTTCATTTTAGTCTGATGTACTGTGCGAGGCCTTCAGCCGTCTATTAATTTAGCTTGTTTTAATTTTAAATGAGGCCCTTGACTTAAATTAAAATTTGAAGATCGATTGGTTTAAAAACTAAATTTTGAAAGTTGTTCTATCTGAAATTCTTGTTATCCAGGCCTTAAGCCATGAGTTGTTCAATGTCCAATGTGTGGCCTTCAGCCGAACTTTTACATGAAATATTTTTTAAGATAAGGCCTTCAACTGTCTTAAATTAAAATTTTGAAAACTGGTTTTTTAAAACTCATTTTTTTAAAAAAATTTGCTCTATCTGGAATAATCGTTATCCAGGCCCTAAGCCCTGAGTTGTTCAATGTCTTGTGTGTGGCCTTCAGCGGAATATTTACATGAAATTTTTTTTTTAAGTAAGGCCTTCAGCCGTGTGTCTTCTCTAAAGTAATTTTTATAACTTGTGTTCAGGCCTTCGGCTGTTGTTGTTTTTGGTGTGGTTTTGTGCCTTCAGTCCAGGAGGTATTGCACGTTTTCTCAACTAGGCCTTCAGCCGTATTGTTTTAATTTGATCCTTTTAAGGCAATGTGTGATTAAGTGGTTCTTAGGAAAATAAAGTTTGTGTGTTTTGTGCAACTAACAGCAACTGATTACAGTCCCCTCGTCAACCATAACCTGATCCACTCTATCCTGCGAAACCACATTTGAAGGTTCTCGCAGTTGTTGAAAAAGCCTGTTATCCATTGTATCCAGTAACGCGATTCATGTAACCGTTTTTTCATCACAAAAAATAATGTCCCATAAGTACTTTACTCTTTGGAGAAAGTGAAACACCAAGACCCAAGGACGTGATCACAATGAAATGTATTCCACATATTAGGGACAAGACACTACCAAAAATGATTATATTTACAGACCTATGCATGCACCGTGACTGTGGAAATTCAGTGCTGAGTAGAGCCACCACGTGTTGCAGTCAAAGACGCTAGACATCGTGGCACGGAATCAAAGAGTTCCCAATTATGCTGCTGGGGTATACTCTGACACACGGTTTGTAGGCCCGTCCGTGAAGCATCAGCTGTGGCTGCAAGAGGACCTGAACGAACAAGTTGTGGCCGACCATATCCCAGACTCGTTCGATGGGCGAACGGGTACGCCAGGGAAGCAGTGGTACCCGTCGTTCTCGAAAGAAGGTGTGCACATTCCTCGCCATATGCAACCGGGCATTGTCCTGCTGAAATAGGGCATGTGGGATGGCCTGCAGGAGGAACAGAGCCTCGGGCTGTAAAATATCCCTGATGTAGCGCTAGCTGTTTATATTGACATTGTAACGTTGTCGCTTTAATTTTGCTATGAAAGCGGTGCTGATAGACAATAAAAGCGGGTTAAAAGCTGTGAGCTGTCTGGGGAAGTTAACCTTGCATTACTGCGCAACTGTTTCACCAGGTATCCAGTCTAGCTTACCAAATTCCCAACCAGACTAACATTAATTATAATCTTTTAATAGTCATACGACAACCGGTATATATATATATAAGAGAGAATTTAAATAAAAAGAAATAAATCAGTTTATATTTGGAAATTTATTTTAACATTGATCATTGAAATTTCAGCATATTAAATTTGATTCATAAATAAACTGGTGCCTTATTTAGGATTGTGGAAAATGTGAGTTTGTAATCTTACGGAACACATCAAATATGGAGCCAAGATTGGGAGACTGCATACAACTCTGCATTCATAAAATAACACACGAAGAACGTTGAAACATATGCAAAAGGAAATTAACCACAACCAACCGATTCAATTTTCACCCAAAGAAATTACGTTCGTACCACAATCCTGTCCGTCATCTAATTACTACACACTGGTATACTAAATTCATACTAACTCTCTGTGAAATCTTCCCGAAAAGAATAGCTGAGGGCTACTTTGATGATTACACCAGATGCTTCACGTGGTCAACTTGGTTTACACAAAGCGTGTAACTCCACAATAATTTTGATAATTAAAATAAATTAGATCGAAAAGCAATTTACAAAGGAAAACCTCGAACTGGTTACTAACGTCTTACAATTAACCTGATGGGTCAAACAATTATATAAGCACGTGGTAGTGGTCTCACAAAGTACACCCCACGTGGGTTGAACATAAAGAAAAGTTGCTATATTGAAAAATATTGTCAAGACGAGATGTTATAATCTCACGCACACTCGCATTTAAGATTGATGATCTTAGTTAGAGTTACTGATCAACACGTGGTTCCACTTTACTCACAAAGTAGTAACAAAGCAACTACCGGAAGATATTCTGAACTTCACACTCGAAATACACTGCGTTGCAATTTAAGATAACATTAGATATTTTAGAGCTAAACCTGAAATAAAGGTGATTAAATTTTCAGTTAGGCTGAACTTAAGAAATCCATTGTCCTACGGACTTAGCAGACACGCGCTTAGCCGGAGATCTTACCACTTCAGACGCTCGCCACGGACAGACTGACCTGGTCCCTTCCTGAGGGTGACTCCCCACTACAAACGGAAGTGGCCAGAGGGGCAGCTTCCTATACCAATATGACAAGGGACAGACAGGACCATACTAAGGATAGAAACCTCTTTGCTTTTAGAAAACGTAGCTACCTGTTCCGACGTTGGTCCTACTGTTCTCTAGCAGACAGGCTTGTCTGCTACCCTGAAGCATGCAACTAGAAATACATTTGCTCAATCATCCTCTCACACAGAAGGGAAGGGAGATGACAGTATCTTATCATATACAGTATATAAAAGAAAGCGGATGTAGGTTCCGTATGAGACTGTGTGACATGAATTACATATAAACTGTGTTTTAAAGTGTAGTAGTGTGACAGATCGTTCTAGTTTGTGTGTAAAAGTAACACGTTCCACTACTCAGTCTCCTCCCAGATAGTCAGAAACGCCACAGTAAATTTAGAAGAGGAATTTATGCCGTAAATGACAACAGATTTAAGAAATTAACATGAAAGGAATCCAACAGTGACCTTTCAACATCAAGATGCAGCAGGCGAGATCGTGTGTTATAGGCAATGGCACTCCAAACCATCAGACTTGGCATTTGTCCCCTACGCCGCTCAACAATAGTCTGCCCGATTGCGTTCACCTAGGCGGCATCGAATGCGTATGTGGCGATCACTGAAGCAGTACTCGTCCAGGAACACTAAATTTTTTGCCTCTCAGCACGCCAGTGTCGGCGTTCACGTGCCCATTACAGTATACAGCCTTGGTTATGTCTGGTCTTCAAGCCGACACAATGGAATGCGAGCCACCAGTCCAACCCGCAGAAGACGTCCGTCGAAGCAGACATGTCCACACCCGTTGCAGTACTCCAATAACGCGTCAACACTGTGGGCAAAGCTGTTCTGTTGTAAGTAGGCTGTTTAGGGTTTTATGTTGGTAACGCCACGTAGCGCTCTGTATGAAAATCACTGACTGTGCTGTGTGCAGTCTGTGCCTGGTTGGACTCATTGTTGGAATATTCGCTTGTTTAGTGTTGGGCAGTTGGATGTGAACAGCGCACAGCGTTGGGCAGTTGGATGTGAGCCGCCAGCAGTGGTGGATGTGGAGAGAGAGATGCCAGAGTTTTGAGAGATTATTGTGAGCGAACGATCTGGACGTGTGTCCCTCAGAAAAAGGAAATTTGTAAGACTGGATGTCATGAACTGATGTATATATTATGACTTTTGAACACTATTAAGGTAAGTACATTGTTTGTTCTCTATCAAAGTATTTCATTTGCTAACTATGCCTATCAGTAGTTAGTGCCTTCGGTAGTTAGAATCTTTTATTTAGCTGGCAGTATTGGCGCTCGCTGTATTGCAGTGGTTCGAATAACGAAGATTTTTGTGAGGTAAGTGATTCATTAAAGGTATAGGTTATTGTTAGTCAAAGCTATTCTTTTGTAGGGATTATTGGAAGTCAGATTGCGTTGCGCTAAAAATACTGTGTCAGTTTAGTGATGATCAGAATAAGTAAAGAGAGAACTGCCTGAGTACGTTCAGTTTTGCTCAGCTGTTTGAAAATCAAATAACGTAGAAACTTACCAGCACAGTCTTTCATAATTTTTTCTAAGGGGACATTTCTATGTCAGTTACGACCAAACGGACAAGATGGCAGTCATCTCGTTCTGTGGTCACACTGTGCAGTCCAGTACCCTGTCGGCTATTGAACGTGTCTCTTCTCTCCACTGGTTCCACATATATCTCACTGTTCAAGCAGCATGCGCTGTACGAGACACATTGTCATGGAAAGACAGACCCGCCTCCTAGAGACCAATCATTCCGGCACGTTCGAAAGCACTCACAAGCTGATATTCCACCCTGCGATGTTGATGAGGCTAGTGGCACTTGGTTACACGTTACCACTACATATGACAGTTCCGCACTGACTGAGCTTTGCGTAACGCTGATCTGTTCAGTCACATAAAACAGGGCGCTGTTGGGCCTATGTGCATGCCACCGTTCTGCCTGTTCTACACGGTGGTTAAAAAAAAAAGGTTTAAAAACTGACATGGCACATCGGGCATACAACAAGGAATAGACACATAGGAACCAGGGGTCGTAAGCGCCACAAGAGGGCGCTACGGTCACGAGACCGAAACTTCACAGCGAGTATCCCCTTCATCGATGGCGCGGCGTTCCCACTCGAGGGTGTGATGAATGTTCACAGCCTGCGGACATGAACCCACATGTTACACATACGCATTCCTCACAACACAAATATACCCTTAACGTGTGGGTGGCTTTGTCGCAGACTGTTTAATTGGGCTGTACATTCTACTGAACCGACTTGGCAGACGCGCGTATCTTGCGAGACGTTCTAAAGGACATAGTAAATGATGTTCCCATGCCTATTCGTCGCCACATTCGATTTCAGTGTGACGGAGCCCCTGCGCATTTCAGCAATCAGCTGAGTGCGCATCTGCGGGCAATCTTTCCGTGCCGCTGGATTGGTCGCGGTGGCTAGTCGCATGGCCACGACGATCGCCCGATATATCGCCAATGATTTTTCCCTGTGGGGGTATCTGAAGGGCCTTATGTGTGAAACACCTATTATATCGCCGGAGGACCTAATTGGCAGGATTGTTGCGGCGGCAGGATGTCTTCGAGATGCACCAGGTATCTTAGAGGAGGTGCGCCGTTCAATGCAACGTGGATGTCGGGCATGTCTCGACGCATCGGGACAAAACATTATGAGCATCTCCTGTAGTCCATGTCACGGATTGCGCGGCCCCTGCCGCTGGGGGTTCGACTCCTCCCTCGGGCATGGATGTGTGAGTTGTTCTTAGCATAAATTAGTTTAAGTGGTGTGTAACTTTAGGAACCTATGACCTCAGCAGTTTGGTCCCTCAGGAATTCACACACATTTCAACATTCTTTTCTCTTGTAGTGAGCTTCCATTTGTAGATATGACTAAATAAATGCGACGCCATTTAATAGCTCCAGATGGCCTTTGCGATCTACGATTCCTATGTGATTGCTGATCCTTGTTGTATGACAGATGTGTCATGTCATTTTGTAAACATTTTTTTAAATCATCATATACTGGTCGTGGCGTGTTACAGATCATTACTTCTGAGGGTTTCACTTTCTACAAACAGTGGTGTATTTTCCCGGGAATCGGCTCAGAACACGGGAAGTTTTGGAGTGTCTCCCTCGTGCTCGACTGTCGTATCAGGCTGCTCTGTTACTCTCATCACTGAACACAAAAGTGATAAGGACTTGCTGTCTTCCGAACTGTAACTGTTAAAACGAAGAACGCAAAACGCTTTTTGTTAATCTGCTGCCTCCATCTCGACGCACACTGTGTAACGGACAAGCGAGCGAGCTCGTGGTTGAATTAGCTGAATAATTTATGAACGTATTTGCCTTGATTTTTCTTATGTTAAGTAGTCTCACTAAAACTCGTCTTCGATGCTGGCTAAATCGTAAATACACAAAAGGCTAATAAAAAATAATAATGTGTAGGAGTGGGGTTTTAGTTGATGTACGCAGTATTTTATACACATCGAGCTCTTGTAGGAGAAAATAAATGTGTTTAGCTTGTACCATAACCTGGCCGCGGGACCCTGTCGTGTCTCTGCCGCGAGCGTAGCAGCCAGGCCCCGCAGTAGCTGACGCCGCGGCGGCAGAAGCAGCAGCGCCCCGCAGCGACGGGAATGAGGGACCGCTCTTCCAATTACGCTCACATAATGGTCGCCTGTTTCCACCGGCCGACTGCGCGCCCAAATTCCAATAACAGCCCGTCTGCCCGGGACATTCTTATCGGCCGTCACTGGCCGCCTGCTGCCTTCTGTTGGTCGCCTGCATTTTCCCACTAGCCACTACACCTTCCAAACTGCACAACCTCAATAGCAGATTTTCCTTGCGAAATAAGCAACACGTAACTACAGGGTGTTACAAAAAGGTACGGCCAAACTTTCAGGAAACATTCCTCACACACAAAGAAAGAAAATATGTTATGTGGACATGTGTCCGGAAACGCTTACTTTCCATGTTAGAGCTCATTTTATTACTTCTCTTCAAATCACATTAATCATGGAATGGAAACACACAGCAACAGAACGTACCAGCGTGACTTCAAACACTTTGTTACAGGAAATGTTCAAAATGTCCTCCGTTAGCGAGGATACATGCAACCACCCTCCATCGCATGGAATCCCTGATGCACTGATGCAGTCCTGGAGAATGGCGTATTGTATCACAGCCGTCCACAATACGAGCACGAAGAGTCTCTACATTTGGTACCGGGGTTGCGTAGACAAGAGCTTTCAAATGCCCCCATAAATGAAAGTCAAGAGGGTTGAGGTCAGCAGAGCGTGGAGGCCATGGAATTGGTCCGCCTCTACCAATCCATCGATCACCGAATCTGTTGTTGAGAAGCGTACGAACACTTCGACTGAAATGTGCAGGAGCTCCATCGTGAATGAATCACATGTTGTGTCGTACTTGTAAAGGCACATGTTCTAGCAGCACAGGTAGAGTATCCCGCATGAAATCATGATAACGTGCTCCATTGAGCGTAGGTGGAAGAATATGGGGCCCAATCAAGACATCACCAACAATGCCTGCCCAAACGTTCACAGAAAATCTGTGTTGATGACGTGATTGCACAATTTCGTGCGGATTCTCGTCAGCCCACCATGTTGACTGTGAAAATTTACAGTTTGATCACGTTGGAATGAAGCCTCATCCGTAAAGAGAACATTTGCACTGAAATGGGGATTGACACATTGTTGGATGAACCATTCGCAGAAGTGTACCCGTGGAGGCCAATCAGCTGCTGATAGTGCCTGGACACGCTGTACGTGGTACGGAAACAACTGGTTCTCTCGCAGCACTCTCCATACAGTGACGTGGTCAACGTTACCTTGTACAGCAGCAACTTCTCTGTCGCTGACATTAGGGTTATCGTCAACTGCACGAAGAATTTCCTCGTCCACTGCAGGTGTCCTCGTCGTTCTAGGTCTTCCACAGTTGCGAGTCATAGGCTGGAATGTTCCGTGCTCCCTAAGACGCCGATCAATTGCTTCGAACGTCTTCCTGTCGGGACACCTTCCTTCTGGAAATCTGTCTCGATACAAACGTACCGCGCCACGGCTATTGCCCCGTGCTAATCCATACATCAAATGGGCATCTGCCAACTCTGCATTTGTAAACATTGCACTGACTGCAAAACCACGTTCGTGATGAACACTAACCTGTTGATGCTACGTACTGATGTGCTTGATGCTAGTACTGTAGAGCAATGAGTCGCATGTCAACACAAGCACCGAAGTCAACATTACCTTCCTTCAATTGGGCCAACTGGCGGTGAATCGAGGAAGTACAGTACATACTGACGAAACTAAAATGGGCTGTAACATGGAAATTAAGCGTTTCCGGACACATGTCCACATAACATCTTTTCTTTCTTTGTGTGTGAGGAATGTTTCCTGAAAGTTTGGCTGTACCTTTTTGTAACACCCTGTAGAACAAAAAATCCCAAATTATTTTGCTAAGATCAAGAAATCAGATTGGAATGTATACCGCAGAGACAGGCTGGACAGTGAAGGGGGAGGCCTGTTTATAGCGATAAGAAGTGCAATAGTATCGAAGGAAATTGACGGAGATCCGAAATGTGAAATGATTTGGGTGAAGGTCACGGTTAAAGCAGGCTCAGACATGGTAATTGGATGTCTCTATAGGCCCCCTGGCTCAGCAGCTGTTGTGGCTGAGCACCTGAAGGATAATTTGGAAAATATTTCGAGTAGATTTCCCCATCATGTTATAGTTCTTGGTGGAGATTTTAATTTGCCGGATATAGACTGGGAGACTCAGACGTTCATAACGGGTGGCAGGGACAAAGAATCCAGTGAAATTTTTTTAAGTTCTTTATCTGAAAACTACCTTGAGCAGTTAAACAGAGAACCGACTCGTGGCGATAACATATTAGACCTTCTGGTGACAAACAGACCCGAACTATTTGAAAAAGTTAACGCAGAACAGGGAATCAGCGATCATAAAGCGGTTACGGCATCGATGATTTCAGCCGTAAATAGGAATATTAAAAAGGGTAGGAAGATTTTTCTGTTTAGAAAACGTGACAAAAAGCAGATTTCAGAGTACCTGTTGGCTCAACACAAAAGTTTTGTCTCAAGTACAGATAGTGTTGAGGATCAGTGGACAAAGTTCAAAACCGTCGTACATAATGCGTTAGATGAGTATGTGCCAAGCAAGATCGTAAGAGATGGAAAAGAGCCACCGTGGTACAACAACCGAGTTAGAAAACTGCAGCGGAAGCAAAGGGAACTTCACTGCAAACATAAACATAGCCAAAGCCTTGCAGACAAACAAAAATTACGCGAAGCGAAATGTAGTGTGAGGAGGGCTATGCGAGAGGCGTTCAATGAATTCGAAAGTAAAGTTCTATGTACTGACTTGGCAGAAAATTCTAAGAAATTTTGTTCTTATGTCAAAGCGGTAGGTGGATCAAAACAAAATGTCCAGACACTCTGTGACCAAAATGGTACTGAAACAGAGGATGACAGACTAAAGGCCGAAATAATAAATGTCTTTTTCCAAAGTTGTTTCACAGAGGAAGATTGCACTGTAGTTCCTTCTCTAGATTGTCGCACAGATGACAAAATGGTAGATATTGAAATAGACGACAGAGGGATAGAGAAACAATTAAAATCGCTCAAAAGAGGAAAGGCCTCTGGACCTGATGGGATACCAGTTAGATTTTACACAGAGCATGCGAAGGAACTTGCCCCCCTTCTTGCAGCGGTGTACCGTAGGTCTCTAAAAGAGCGTAGCGTTACAAAGGATTGGAAAAGGGCACAGGTCATCCCCGTTTTCAAGAAGGGACGTCGAACAGATGTGCAGAACTATAGACCTATATCTCTAACGTCGATCAGTTGTAGAATTTTGGAACACGTATTGTGTTCGAGTATAATGACTTTTCTGGAGACTAGAAATCTACTCTGTAGGAATCAACATGGGTTTCGAAAAAGACGGTCATGTGAAACCCAGCTCGCGCTATTAGTCCACGAGACTCATAGGGCCATAGACACGGGTTCACAGGTAGATGCCGTGTTTCTTGACTTCCGCAAGGCGTTCGATACAGTTCCCCACAGTCGTTTAATGAACAAAGTAAGAGCATATGGACTATCAGACCAATTGTGTGATTGGATTGAGGAGTTCCTAGATAACAGGACGCAGCATGTCATTCTCAATGGAGAGAAGTCCTCCGGAGTAAGAGTGATTTCAGGTGTGCCGCAGGGGAGTGTCATAGGACCGTTGCTATTCACAATATACATAAATGACCTGGTGGATGACATCGGAAGTTCACAGAGGCTTTTTGCAGATGCTGCTGTGGTGTATCGAGAGGTTGTAACAATGGAAAATTGTACTGAAATGCAGGAGGATCTGCAGCGAATTGATGCATGGTGCAGGGAATGGCAATTGAATCTCAATGTAGACTAGTGTAATGTGCTGCGAATACACAGAAAGATAGATCCTTTATCATTTAGCTACAAAATAGCAGGTCAGCAACTGGAAGCAGTTAATACCATAAATTATCTGGGAGTACGCATTAGGAGTGATTTAAAATGGAATGATCATATAAAGTTGATCGTCGGTAAAGCAGATGCCAGACTGAGATTCATTGTTAGAATCCTAAGGAAATGCAATCCGAAAACAAAGGAAGTAGGTTACAGTACGCTTGTTCGCCCACTGCTTGAATACTGCTCAGCAGTGTGGGATCCGTACCAGATAGGGTTGATAGAAGATATAGAGAAGATCCAACGGAGAGCAGCGCGCTTCGTTACAGGATCATTTAGTAATCGCGAAAGCGTTACGGAGATGATAGATAAACTCCAGTGGAAGACTCTGCAGGAGAGACGCTCAGTAGCTCGGTACGGGCTTTTGTCAAAGTTTCGAGAACATACCTTCACCGAAGAGTCAAGCAGTATATTGCTCCCTCCTACGTATATCTCGCGAAGAGACCATGAGGATAAAATCAGAGAGATTAGAGCCCACACAGAGGCATACCGACAATCCTTCTTTCCACGAACAATACGAGACTGGAATAGAAGGGAGAACCGATAGAGGTACTCAAGGTACCCTCCGCCACACACCGTCAGGTGGCTTGCGGAGTATGGATGTAGATGTAGATGTAGAAATCAGCTCGACAATTTTTGTTACTCACCGAGATGTCAGGCAGTAGATAAACATCACAAAAACTGTGGTAGTTATTTCTTCGCCACTAGTGGACTTAGCTCCATCGAGGAGACTGTTCACCCTCTTAAAAGGAGACTCCAACCAAAAATTTAACTTTTCTTCTACTTCGTCGATTTCAACCAATTTTAAAATCATGTCTATCAGTAAAGATGTAGCAATATCCAAGCTTTGAAACCCAGAACCTTGGTTTTCGAGTTTCTAATTTCTAATATGGTTTTTAATGGTATTTTTGAAAATAAAAAAAATGGTTCAAATGGCTCTGAGCACTATGGGACTTAACCTCTATGGTCATCAGTCGCCTAGAACTTAGAACTACTTAAACCTAACTAACCTAAGGACATCACACAACACCCAGTCATCACGAGGCAGAGAAAATCCCTGACCCCGCCGGGAATCGAACCCGGGAACCCGGGCATGGGAAGCGAGATTGAAAATCAAGTTTTGGTACTCAGACTTCAGTTTTCACATTCCATGTTTTTAGATACATTTGCAAGACGATGTTCAAATGTTCTATGCAATGATTTTATGAGAAACTACATTAATTTTTCAGCATTTTTTCAAGGTTAAAACTTAAATTTTCTTTAATAAGCGGTACATAAATGTGACAATAAAAAAGGCGAACTACATTTTCGATAATATTAATACATAGAAGTAGGTATACAATACTTCCTGCAAAAAATTTCACTAAAATTGGCTAATATTTAGCATAAAAAAGTTGGAATTCAATTAGAAAAACAAACATATGCGAAAATGTATTTTAAAATTTTATCATTTTTAAAGTTTTATTACAACACATACCCATTAAAATTAACCAGCACTGTACGTTTTTCATTCCCGCTCCTGTAGGGCTTCTTCTTCTTGCAATTTCAAGACCAGAGTATCCTTTATCTTGGATTTTTCCTTCTGTAGGTAGCACCTCGAGGACTGCTTGATCCACCGTTAATCTTTAGATAAGCACATCTTCTTATTGGAGGGTGATAAAGAAGTGCTGGGACTTATACCTTCTTCAGTCTTCAAACATCCTGTATTGAACTGAGAAACAGTCTGGACCAAATGACACAGTGAAAAATTTGATTTGTATTTTGTGTCTAGCCGCCAGTGTCTCTTGCCAGTAGTACACCAGACACAAGTCTCTGATAGACAAGTACTATCTTGATAACTTTGGCAACTGTCAGTGTGCCATGACCCTCCGCTCAGTCCCTAATTCGAATGCACCCAAATCGTTTTGGTATCTAAGAGTAAACACTTGGAGCTGTGAAATAGGTATTTTTTGTTTCCTTTTTTTAAATTGAAGTTTGAGGGCGGCGTCCCCTTAAGACAGCGCCAGACATGCGGCATTCAGCGAGCACCGGGTGCTCGCGAAATGCCGAATGGTGGGATGCTTGCAAAGGTATCGAGGAATAATCGCCAGTTGACGAGCGCCTACAACCGGGTGTGCTCACACTGCAGTGCATCGAGTCACTCTGGGAACGACGAATATTCGTTGTTCAGTAGGTATGCGGAATTTTAAGCAATTCGGCACTCGAATTAGTGCAGCTGCTTTTGTGGTGCTGACGTGTGGTGGTATCTTAAGGAAGAAGAAAAACCGAGAAGAGACAGACAGTAAATGGTGTCCGTTATTTAAAGCAGAAAAAGATAAACGTTATTCTGTTGAAATTCCTTGTTGTCAATGTACAGTAGATACAGTGACACAAAATAATTAAATGATCATATGCCATCATTGGACACGACACTCAGTCTAGGGTAGTTTGACAGTCTGATGCAACAGTCTGGGAGAAGAACAGCTCCAACCCAGTCACCGAGGAGAAAGCGCAGTGGTTAGCATAATGGACTCGCATTCTTCAGGACGACGGTCCAAACACGCGTCCACCCATCTAGATTTAGGTTTTCCTGATTCCCCTAAATCGCTCCGAACAAATGCGGGGATGGTTCCTTTGAAAGGGCACGCCTGAATTCCTTCCCCATCCTTGGCACAATCCGCGCTCGTGCTCTGTCTCTACGATGTCGACGGGATGGTCAAGCCAATCTTTCTTCCTTCCTTTCTGATCCAGCCGGGAACCGGAAACCCGGGACCTCATGATATAGAGGCAGCAACACTAACCAGCAGACCACGGACTGTGGACATAGTGGTACAACTTAGAGCCAAACTTGATAACAGCACCATCCTCAAAAATCGCAAATTTCTGCGTTAATAATAACCAGCGGTAACATGATCATGGAGATTTTGTCCTTCTTTACATCATACCAGTAGTTCGGCCAAAATAAGTTCTTTTTTTTTGACATTTGGTTAAAGGAAACATGAAACTAAAGGGAACATCACACTGAAGTGTTGTTTCGTCCTACAGCAAAAATCTCGGCGCTTCTGGGATCGGTCAGGACCTATCACACGTATTCCGGAGGGCGATGATTCAAATTGTAGTGGCAGGAGTGGGGAGCAAGAGGTAAGATGCTGGACCGAATATTCTTTACACATTTTACCAAAAAATAATTTATTACACGAAGATTGGGTTTTAATATTAAAGCTCACAACTTAGTTTTCCTTCACTATTAAACCAAACATATCCTTATTTCGCTTCATACCTTCTAGTGACAACATGCTACAAGAATAACAATTCGATGACAACGCACGTGAGATCAAGCCCAAATTACAAGTTTTGCGCAATGACTAAGAAAAAGTAGGTTTCAAAATGGACATTAGTTTCTTAGAGCTTATGTAACAATTATGCTATTTACAGCTTGAGTTAGAAATCTTAGCTGCGCTTCCATGAATTTTGACGTAGTTAAATTTCAGAAGGATTAACTTGCAATTACCGTATAAATTATTATAGCTTGTAAAAGCGTTGTAGGAAAGTTACTGCAGTGAACAGATTTTAAAAAGAGAAACAATAATTTCATAACATCAGCTAGTTAACGCTTTAAAACTTAAAGATTAAATACACAGATACCAAACAAGCTAAATCTCAGGCATACAGTCTTTTCAAACAGTATCTACCTACAAGGGCTGATGCATCTGTTTAGAAACAGTGTTATTTCCAAGAAAACAGTAGTGACAGCTTAGAATTAAATAACAATTTGCTCTAACTAACACCAAGTAATAATTGTCATTGACTAGTTACAGCATCACAAATTAAAACATTTCTAACTTACGACACGACAAATTAAACCCCAGATTACCTAACTTAGGGTTCTGGCTCCAAATAGTAACACACAGGTACAAGATGCACTGCCAAATGACTGCTTCCTGGGTATTTAATAAAACAACAGTCATTAAGGTGGCCTTTACAATGTGTTTACAAACAAGAGCATTTGGGTAGAAACACCTTAAAAATGGATTTGTTCCTACAAACAGGCAACATAAGTAAAACATAAGGGATGACCCCTATACATTTGTTATGTGCAATACTATTGATCTGAATGTTAACTAAACATGACCCCCTGAAGTCGCAGCACCGTTCAAACACTGACATGTAGACATAACTTGGCTCTCAGATTGAACCAGGGCGCTTGAACAGTATAAGTAGGACAAAAACTCTCATCGATTTCTGGACTCGGTTGAAGAAAGCCACCGGCATACAGCTTATCTCTCTAGACCATCTAGAACTAACACGGTGGCGACAGGGTACCAAAGTGAGAATAATTGACAAGACTCCCAGAAGAGTCTGCCACAACATCACTAATTTATTGCAGTCTCCAGAAGAATGCGCTCCTCAGAATTCCGCAGTCTCCTGACCTGCTCTTCAGGGTATTAATGGAGCCCTTCGAGACACACGTGCCTTTAGCAACGGCAAGCCGGATCACGCTACTACACGCGTAACAGACATCTTAGACACACTGCAGCCGACTGCCCCGGCGCCTGTCGTCGCAGTCCGCGTCACTCGCGACACCTCATGGGGATCCACTACACAATCCACGGCGCTACTTTCGAAGAGAAAATCACGATAACGCGCACGAGTCCAAATACGCTACTGGCCGTTAAAATTGCTACACCATGAAGATGACGTGCTGCAGACACGAAATTTAAACAACAGGAAAAAGATGCTGTGATATGCAAATGATTAGCTTTTCAGAGCATTCACACAAGGTTGGCGCTGGTGGCGACACCTACAACTAGCTCACATGCGGAAAGTTCCCAGCCGATTTCTCATACACAAACAGCAGTTGACCGGCGTTGTCTGGTGAAACGTTGTTGTGATACCTCGAGTAAGGAGGAGAAATGCGTACCATCACGTTTCCGACTTTGATAAAGGTCGGATTGTAGCCTATCGCGATTGCGGTTTATCGTATCGCGCCATTGCT
Organism: Schistocerca cancellata; assembly: GCF_023864275.1. Taxonomy (NCBI): domain Eukaryota; kingdom Metazoa; phylum Arthropoda; class Insecta; order Orthoptera; family Acrididae; genus Schistocerca; species Schistocerca cancellata. The sequence continues at coordinate 280,275,763 of NC_064627.1, forward strand.
TCTAGCGTAGGTCGAGATCCAATGACTGTTAGCAGAATATGGAATCGGTGGATTCAGGAGGGTAATACGGAACGCCGTGCTGGATCCCAACGGCCTCGTATCACTAGCAGTCGAGATGACAAGCATCTTATCCGCATGGCTGTAACGGATCGTGCAGCCACGTCTCGATCCCTGAGTCAACAGATGGTGACGTTTTCAAGACAACAACTATCTGCACGAACAGTTCGACGACGTTTGCTGCAGCATGGACTATCAGGTCGAAGACCATAGCTGCGGTTACCCTTGACGCTGCATCACAGACAGGAGCGCCTGCGATGGTGTACTCAACGACGAACCTTGGGGCACGAATGGCAAAACGTCATTTTTTCGGATGAATCCAGGTACTGTTTAGAGCATCATGATGGTCGCATCCGTGTTTGGCGACATCGCGGTGAACACACATTGGAAGCGTGTATTCGTCATCGCTATACTGGCTTATCACCCGGCGTGATGGTGTCGGGTGCAATTGGTTACACGTCTCGGTCACCTCTTGTTCGCATTGACGGCACTTTGAACAGTGGACGTTACATTTCAGATGTGTTACGACCCGTGGCTCTACCCTTCATTCGATCCCTGCGAAACCTTACATTTCAGCAGGATAATGCACGACGGCATGTTGCAGGTCCTGTACGGGCCTTTCTGGATACAGAATATGTTCGACTGCTGTCCTGTCAGCACATTCTCCAGATCTCTCACCAACTGAAAACGTCTGGTCAATGGTGGCCAAGCAACTGGCTCGTCACAATACGTCAGTCACTACTCTTGATGAACTGTGGTATCGTTATTACGGCCAGAGGTGGTTGTTCTGGGTACTGATTTCTCAGGATCTGTGCACCCAAATTGCGTGAAAATGTAATCACATGTCAGTTCTAGTATAATATATTTGTCCAATGAATACCCGTTTATCATCTGCATTTCTTCTCGGTGTAGCAATTTTGATGGCCAGTAGTGTATTCTCCCGCTCGCTACACAAGAAAGCCTGGGACGGGAAAATGTCGAGAGAACAATCGAATTATCCAAGAAGTTAGAATATGCAGCAAAAGTATCGCGGAAGAATTTAATAAAAGCAACCCGGACGGCTCACAAATCTTTGTCCATCCATCTAGATTTGTGTTTTCCGTGGTTTCCGTAAATCGCTGAAGGCGAATACTGGTGTGACACCTTTGAAAAGAGCTCAGTTGATTCCCTTGCCTATCCTTCCCCAATCCGAGCTGATGCACAATCTCTAATGATCTCGTCGTCATTTGTCTTCCTCCTTCCTTCATAAGTTTGTTGACAACTTCGCGGAGCCCCTTCTCCACAGCATAACGATCTTTTTGTCATAGCGATGTCATTATGCCACCCGTTCTACTGTATGAATGTAGGGACTTCAGAGAAACACAAATTGTCCCACACTAAGGCCATTGCGCAATAAGAGTGGTCCATTGTCATAAGAGACTAGATGTTGTCTAGAAGGGAGTGATTCAGAGTCGTAGCCCAGTCCCGATGTAATTCAGTCTGTGCACTGTGCAACCTATGAAGGAATCCAAGGAAATATATGGAAAGCGAATTAAAGTTCAGGGAGAAGAAACACAAATATTGGGATTTGCTGACGACATTATTATTCTATCAGAGACGCCAAAAGACTTTGAAGGGCAATTGAACAAGATCGACAACGTCTTGAAAAGAGGTTACAAGAGGAACGTCAACAAAGGCAAATTGGGTCACCAATGACGAGGGTCTGAATCGAATTGGGGAAAACGTACCTAAAAGAAGAGAGCAGTTTACAGGAGACGTTCTGAGGCACCAAGAAATCGTCCATCTGATAATGTAATTGAAACTTCCTGGCAGACCAAAGCGGTGAGAGTGGAGCTCCAGACCTTAGCCTTTCTCGGACAAGTGGTCTGCCAACTGAGGTACCCAAGCACGACTCAAATCGCATCCTTAGAGCCTTACTTCCGCCAGTACCTCATCTTCTTCCTTCCAAACTTCACAGATGCTCTCCTACTATACTTGCAAGACTGGCACTCCTGGAAGAAAGGATATTGCGGAAACATGGCTTAGCCACAGGCTTGGGCGTGCTTGGATGACTCAGTCGGATTGCTCTTGGACATATGTAGAGTTCACTTTAATTTTTCGGCCAAATAATTTCTTTTGGGCAAACATGAAAGAAACAAAAAATTAGTAACTAAAAGTAAAAAAATAGAAAAAAAAACAAAAAATAGTGTTCAGAGCAAAACCAAAAAGACGCACCTGCCAAGTAAAAAAAAAAAGTTACTAGAGCGCTTTCTCACGAAAGGCAAAGATCCCTGGTTGGAGTGTCGGTCCGGCAAACCGTTTTAATGTGCCATCAAGTTTCGTACCAGCACCCACTCCGCTACAGAGTGAAAATCTCATTCCGCATCTTACTAACTCTGAACTGGTCTATTCTACGTGCCTCGTTTCCACTTACATTTTTCTGTGCTGTGTGAAATTCCTGCCACAGATTCACGGCATTCACCGCATTGCCTTCTTCATTGACAGATATGCAAGTTGTTGAAAGTTTTCAGTGTTGCTCTATGTTTAGCTGCGCCCGATTCTCCCGTGTGTACCAGAGCTCAGCGCCGTTTGCTTTGAATGATGTCGGAGTCGACGCACGCTACAGCCACGTCCTGGGCTCGTTGTCGACGAGATGTTAATTCCAGCGCTATTTCCGTCGTGTGCTTGGTTTGAGTCATCGTAGTGTAAACATTTCCACAGGTGCAGAGACTGCAGTATATCCCTCACGTTATTAGCTCACCCGTTTGCTTTTGGACACTTCTAACTTTGTAGGCGGCAGCTACATTAGTATCTTTGCATTGTAGCCCTGTACTACAGAAGCTATTTTGGCAGTTGCCCTGGGTAAGTAGGTGAAGAAAGAGTACGGCAAGCTTTGTTGTGATTCTGTGTGGAGTGAAGGATAGGCAGGGCTATTGGCCCTTCCAGTAAATTAAAAATCTTTTTTATTTAAATGACGAAAAGAATTTTCTTATTTGTAAGGTGGATACAGGTACATTAATGCTGATATATTTATGAATTACCAAACTTGGACAGCTTGGCAACGTCACTACGTTTTTCATAGCAGGCTACTTTGTAAATTGCTATACCCATTTCGCTTTTAAAGGCAAAGAGTATCGTACATTATCGTGGATGATGCTAAAATATTCGCTAATTCTATGCCCAGGATTAAAAATATGTCTTTACTCATTAGAAAGTTTTCAGAACATTAGTCCCAAAAATATTAATTTGTAATAATGTTCAACAAGTTATCGCTTCGCACTTTTTCCACAATATGTGTGGTTTAGGTGGACGTAACCAAACTATTCAAATGGCTCTGAGCACTATGCGACTTAACTTCTGAGGTCATCAGTCACGAAAACTATTGCGTACGCATTAATTGGCGTGGATAAGATTTTACTTTCTTGAACCAACTTCCCCCCCCCCTCCCCCAACCTCCTTAAGAGTTCACCGATGGCGATACCGAGCAAAGTGGCGCAGTGGTTAGCATACTGGACTTGCATTCGGGAGGATGGCGGTTCAAACCCGCGTCCAGTCATCCTGATTTAGGTTTCCCGTGATTTTCCTAAATCGCTTCAGGAAAATGCCGGGATAGTTCCTTTGAAAGAGCACGGCCAACTTCTTCCCTAAAGCGATGGGCCACATAATCTCACTGTTTGGTTCCCTCCCCCACATCAACCACCCATCTGATAACCACATCGTCATAGTTCCGTATATTTATTAAAAACGAACTTAAAGTGCGCTGCTTCGCTCGCGTGGACTGTATGGTCTGTACAGTTCTTTTTTTGTTTGTTCAAATGGCTCTGAGCACTATGGGACTTAACTTCTGAGGTCATTAGTCCCCTAGAACTTCGAACTACTTAAACCTAACTAACTTAAGGACATCACACACATCCATGCCCGAGGCAGGATTCGAACCTGCGACCGTAGCGGTCGCGCGGTTCCAGGCTGTAGCGCCTAGAACCGCTCGGTCACCCCGGCCGGCGGTAAGCTAACACACAGACATAACGGAAGTGCTGATAAATTCACATAATTCGAATTTAATTGGCTCACTGCAAATTCCTTGACATCAGCTTGTAAGTAGGCTGTTTAGGTTCTTATATTGGTAACGCCGCCGCCACGTAGCGCTCTCTGTATGAAAATCACTGGCTGTGCTGTGTGCAGTCTGTGGCTAGTTTGCATTGTTGTCTGCCATTGTAGTGTTGGGCAGCTGGATGTGAACAGCGCGTAGCGATGCGGTGTTGGAGGTGAGCCGCCAGCAGTGGTGGATGTGGGGAGAGAGATGGCGGAGTTTGGAAATTTGTAAGACTGGATGTCATGATCTGTTATGTATATTATGATTTTTCAACACTATTAAGGTAAATACATTGGTTGTTCTCTACTAAAACCTTTCATTTCCTAACTATGCCTATCAGTAGTTAGTACCTTCCGTAGTTTGAATCTTTTATTTAGCTGGCAGTAGTGGCGCTCGCTGTTTTGCAGTAGTTCGAGTAACGAAGATTTTTGGTGAGGTAAGTGATTTGTGAAAGGTATAGGTTAATGTTAGTCAGGGCCATTCTTTTGTAGGGATTTTTGATAGTCAGATTGCGTTGCGCTAAAAAATATAGTGTGTCAGTTTAAGCACAGTCGTGTATAAATGTTCAAAGGGGACGTTTCAAGCTGTGCTAGGTGTAGATTTGCTACCAAACAGCGACAGATAAAAATTTATGTCTATATCTACACAGCTGATGTCAAGAAATTCGCAGTCAAAGAGTTAATTTCGAAGTGTGTCGTACAGCCACGAATCGTCAACAGTGTTCATTCTTGCAGATATGTGTATAAGAACATCACATCAACGTGCAGGCAAATCCGAACTGCATTTTTACAGACACCATTCGTGTAAAACAACTGACGCTCGGAAAACCGATATTTGATCTGGCTAGCAAAATCAGTTCTGGGCTAAGATGTACACAGGACAGTGTGACGTCCCCTCTCCCCTTTTTGTTGTCGCTGTTGATGTTGAGCCGCTACTGCTACAGCTCGGTCGGTGGAATGGAGACGACGCGCAGTGATGGTTGTCCCCGTCGGATAACGTGGAACAGCACCTGAAAATCTCTAAAGAAAATTGTTCCTCGCGTAATGTATGAAAGTCGGTTTGCGAGTCCGCACAGTCTTCTCAGCGATGCGAACTGCTGATTTTAATTGTATATTATGGTTTTATGATAATTTGTTATGCCCGGTTAGTTATTTATTGCAGTATTGAGTGAATCATTCATCACCGGCGTCGTTTCACACCACTGAAGCGAGGAAAAATTCATTTGCGGTTCAGTATCAGTAGTTGTTGTTACGTTGCTAGGCAGAATTGTCCACTACAGCACGACGCAAATCCAGAGATAATCTATAATGCTATCTTGCTTTCGTGCGTCGTGATATTATTTCGGGAAAACACTCCTTTCAATGCTCAATGTTCATCAAATCACTCTTTCACTTAGAATGTTCAAAGTTAATTAATTTTGATTATCAACTATCACACAGTTCAATTAATGATGGAACCAACACGTGAGATTTCCATTACTGACGAACAATTTTATTGTTCCTTCTTAGCCCTTAGTTTATAATCATCACACCACACGCACACCGATGGATCAGATCAAATACGATTCTTTTCAATTCGGTGATCGTGACAATTACGACAACTTTTACAATCGGCGTATTTGTATTATCTTCTTGTGTTCGTATTAATGTTTCCTACTCCAGGCTAATCAGGTATTGCAGTCTTCGATCTATATCTATTCTTCGTTGTAACTGTTCACTTTGATGACGGTTGAGTCCAACAATAATATCTCCAATCATTAAAGTTCATTAACTTGTCGTACACTTCAGTTCAAGTTCTCAAGTCAGAATAACTGAGAACGAAGTCCGCGCATCTCTATCACCCAATTTTACATTTTTTTTTTTTTTTTTTGAAAAGAAACAATCTCGTAGCGTTCCGTTTGTAGTACTATAACATACGGTGCCCTCTCTCGACTTGATAGCAAGCAAGCTAGCAAGCGACTAACATTTCCATGATCGATCATTGTAGACGCATTGAATTTCCTTTTCGCCACGTTTACAACTCTCTTTCACAATAAATGTTATCTCTGACCGACATGTTACTTTGGATTTAACTTTCGTCGTACTGATTTGCAGTTATTACTGAGATGTTTGATAGCTAATTAAAAATAACCTTTCTTTCTTTCTACCTTTATATCATGACATACTAAGTAATTATTGAAATTGGTGTTCATCAGAAATTTAAAGTGTTATATTATTGTCAAAGTTGTCGTACCTGTCAAGATAACACTGTTCCCTACTTTAAATTATCATGACATTCTTACTTGGGTTTTCGGGTTTCTTGGGGGTGTCACAACAGCGAATATCAGTTTCCGAAATTCGATTTGCGCCTTCCACATGGCATAAGCACGGTGTGTACACGGAACGAAATCTTTTGTTGCGGATGAGCGACCCTGACATTTTGGCAACTGTGCAGCGTAAGAGTGGTCCGTCACTGTGGAGATGCCTCCGCTGGCTGCTTTGTACACGGCACGGGGTGTGTCGCCGCTTCCGACAGCGGGGCAGCGCGCGCGGAGGAAGAAATCATTGACAGTCGAGCGGCGGCGTGCGTACGGTGTTGTCCGTCGCCTGTCCTGTCATGCATGGCAGCCAACGAACCCTCCTGCAGGGGCAACGCTCTGTCTGCCGCGTACACGTGCACCTATCGATCACGGCCCTCCCAACTGGAGCCACTCTCACTAATTCAGTTTCAGGGGTTCACTTCCAAATCGATACAACTGCGCGGTAAGCACTGTGACTCAGACCACCACAAGGTTGGTACGCAACGCCATCTTAGATCGACACCCACTGTTGGTCAAACGACACTCTAGACCTGTGGGTGTCAAACTTTTTTTGTTCGAGAGCCAGTATTGACATGTTGTGGCGGTACTTAGGACCGCATATGTTTCGATCGTGTAATTAATTGCTAACCTACATAAATTACAATGTTACGAGTACTCAATAGGCTAGCTATAGTAAGAGCACGATAAGTTCGCCGCCGGCACCCAAGTATTACTGATCGTTAAGAGTCGGCACTGCTCGGAATACTTCGTGTCGACTGTTCTGTTGCAGATCCCTGCCAATCTCAACGACTGCAAGGTTATGACACGGTAAAGCAATGATGAAGTGTCGTCCGTCTGTGTGAGCTGATGGTGAATTGATAGATAACAATTATTATATTTAAAAGCATTTTGAAATGTGAGATACTATCACAAATGATTACTAAACGTTATGAATGTCATTTTTTCTACTCATTATGTTCTGTTCCAACTGTTACAACAGCACTGAGGGACCTGAGTCGAAACAAGGCCCGGGGAGTAGACAACATTCCATTAGATCTACTGACAGCCTTGGGAGAGTCGGTCCTGATAAAACTCTACCATCTGGTGAGCAACATGTACGAGACAGGCGAAATACCCTCAGACTTAAAGAAGAATATAATAATTCCAATCCCACAGAAAGCAGGTGTTGACAGATGTGAAAATTACCAAACTATCAGTTTAATAAGTCATGGCTGCAAAATACTAATGCGAATTCTTTACAGACGAATGGAAAAACTGGTAGAAGCCGATCTCGGGGAAGATCAGTTTGGATTCCGTAGAAATATTGGAACACTTGAGGCAATACTGACCCTACCACTTATCTTAGAAAATAGATTAGCATTTGTAGACTTAGAGAAAGCTTTTGACAATGTTGACTGGAAAACTCTCTTTCAAATTCTGAAAATGGCAGGGGTAAAATACAGGGAGCGAAAGGTTATTTACAATTTGTACAGAAACCAGATGGCAGTTATAAGAGTCGAGGGACTTGAAACGGAAGCAGTGGTTGGGAAGGGAGTGAGACAGGGTTGTAGCCTCTCCCCGATGTTATTAAATCTGTATATTGAGCAAACAGTAAAGGAAACAAAAGAAAAATTCGGAGTAGGTATTAAAATCCATGGAGAAGAAATAAAAACTTTGAGGTTCGCCGATGACATTGTAATTCTGTCAGAGACAGCAAAGAACTTGGAAGAGCAGTTGAAAAGAATGGACAGTGTCTTGAAAGGAGGATATAAGATGAACATCAACAAAAGCAAAACGAATATAATGGAATGTGGCCGAGTTAACTCGGGTGATGCTGAGGGAATTCGATTAGGAAATGAGACACTTAAAAGTATAAAGGAGTTTTTGCTATTTGGGGAGCAAAATAACTGATGATGTTCGAAGTAGAGAGGATATAAAATGTAGACTGGCAATGGCAAGGAAAGCGTTTCTGAAGAAGAGAAATTTGTTAACATCGAGTATAGATTTAAGTGTCAGGAAGTCGTTTCTGAAAGTATTTGTATGGAGTGTAGCCATGTATGGAAGTGAAACGTGGACGATAAATAGTTTGGACAAGAAGAGAATAGAATCTTTCGAAATGTGGTGCTACAGAAGAATGCTGAAGATTAGATGGGTAGATCACATAACTAATGAGGAGGTACTGAATAGGATTGGGGAGAAGAGGAGTTTGTGGCACAACTTGACCTGAAGAAGGGATCGGTTGGTAGGACATGTTCTGAGGCATCAAGGGATGACCAATTTAGTATTGGAGTGCAGCGTGGAGGGTAAAAATCGTAGAGGGAGACCAAGAAATGAATACACTAAGCAGATTCAGAAGGATGTAGGTTGCAGTAGGTACTGGGAGATGTGAAGCTTGCACAGGATATAGTAGCATGGAGAGCTGCATCAAACCAGTCTCAAGACCGAAGACCACAACAACAACAACAACACCAACAAGTACCTTACTTAAATTTTATATTTCTTGCTGCAAATACAGGGTGATCCCCTGATGACATTACACACTTTCAAGGATGATGGAAAAGGGTAAATATATCAGTTTGAGGTAAGGGATCACGGTCCGTAAACTATCGAGTCGGAAATTATACGCGAAAATTGTTCTGATACCTCTCACACTGGAATACATGTACCAGAACTGCTATTGTTCAGATTGTAGGGTACGCTGCTTTAAGAGGTGATAGTATGGACCAAGACAATAAAAAACATCTAGTAAATATGGGCCTAAAATGCACACCTTGACAGCTATGATCACTTGTACATCTTCGCTACTATGAAACTCATCTCTTCTATTGAACAAGTCGCCATAGCTCATAAAGTATGCATTTTAGAGTCGTATTCACTGGACTTTTTTTTCATGTTTTAGTGCATACTACCGCCTCTGAAAGTTGCTAACCCTACAATTGTAGCACGAACAATACAGGTACACATACTCCACTGTCAGAAGTATCTGCACGACTTTCGACTTGGTCGTTTCCGAACCAGGGTCACTTACGTCAAATTAACACATTTACCCGTCTCCATTAGCCCTGAAAGTTTGTAACATCATGGAATCACCCTGTATATTCCATTTTTTAAGATGCCGATCCCTGTAATGTGCATTCACGAATCCATGTTACTACCCTTAGAAATTTGTACCAAGTAACTGACCGGTACGAGTCGCACACTCCTGTGAGTTTTCAGTGCTGGGAGTTAAGAATAAAACATTCCCCTCTCACATCCTGTGACTCCACAGTGCCCGCGCTACTTAACCCTATGTCCCTGACTTAAGCGGCCGAATTCACCAATATCAATTAAAATTAAGCACATCTCAAAATATTAATCTCTCTGTAATGTTTATTACTGAGCAAGGAAACTATACTCTTAAGAAGCTGTTAACGTTACTTCGCGGCTTTGGGTTGGGCTATTAGTTGCTAGATGCTTATGACACATCAAAAAATGTTTAGCATCACCCCGGTTCCCAGAACTCCTGAAGATAGACGTTGACTGAGGATGTTGTATCACAGACACAGTTCCTTTGACTGTTCAGAGATGTCACTGAACCCGCCCATGCATGAGCAGCGCCTATTAGACGGAGGGGGTCCGACAGCCGATTAGTTCCAGTTACTCCACCGGGAAGGAGGTACACGGCTCGTGTTATTTGTAGTTCAACCATGCCTAGACGGTCAATACCGCGGTTCGATCGCGTCCGCATTGTTACTTTGTGCCAGGAAGGGCTCTCGGTGTAAACCAAAGCGATGTTGTTCGGACTTGGAGGAGATACAGAGAGACAGGAACTGTTGATGATGCCTCGCTCAGGCCGCCCAAGGGCTACTACTGCATGGAGGACCGCTACCTACGGATTATGGCTCGGAAGAATCCTGACAGCAACGCCACCAGGTTAAATAATGCTTTTCGTCCAGGCACAGGACGTCGTGTCACGACTCAAACTGTGCGCAATAGGCTGCTTCATGCGCAATTTCACTCCCGACGTCCATGGCGAGGTCCATCTTTGCAACCAAGACAACATGCTGAATGGACCGCTCAGAATTGGCATCACGTTCTCTTCACCGATGAGTGTCGCATAAGCCTTCAACCACACAATCGTCGGAGACGTGTTTGGAGTCAACCTGGTCAGGCTGAACGCCTTAGACACACTATCCAGCGAGAGCAGCAAGGTGGAGGTTCTCTGATGTTTTGGTGTGGCGTTATGTGGGGCCGACGTACGCCGCTGGTGGTCATGGAAGGCGCCGTAACGGCCATCCTCCGACCGATAGTGCAACCATATCGGCAGCATGTTGGCGAGGCATTCGTCTTCATGGACGACATTTCGCGCCCCAATCGTTCACATCTTGTGAATGACTTCCTTTAGGATAACGATATCGCTCGACTAGAGTGGCCAGCATGTTCTCCAAACATAAACCCTATCGAACATGCCTGGGATAGATTGAAAAGGGCTGTTAATGGACGTCGCAAGACACCAACCACTCAGAGGGATCTACGCCGAATCGCCGTTGAGGAGCGAGACAATCTGGACCAACAGTGCCTTGTAGGACTTGTGGATAGTATGCCACAACGAATACCGGCATGCATCAGTGCAAGAGGACGTGCTGCTGGGTATTAGAGGTACCGGTGTGTACAGCAATCTGGACCACCACCTCTGAAGGTCTCGCTGTATGGTGTTACCATGCAGTAACCTAGTTACATGTGCCGTCCATTTTCTCTTTATTTTCGTAACAGTCATAATGATGTAGGGACTCGAAAAAGTAAGCTAACGTGTCGTCCCACGCTAAGATCATTGCACAACGAGAGTGGCGCATTGTCAGAAGAGGGTAATGCTCTGGGTTCCCTGCAGACAGTGATCTGCTGTTGTACGGATAACAGGTGTACTGTAGTGTGCGCCTGAAACTGTGTGGCAACTGGAAACATACTCTAAAGTTGTACTACGCGGGACAGGTCGATTCTTTTGGGCAGGTTTCCAATTTCAGTATTTGGACCAGAAGCAATGTCGCGTCCAACTGTAGTTAAATTGCGAGGTGCCGGGGCTAGCAGTGTTTTTAACACTCAATTCTTCTAGAATTTACATATGTACATGATGCTCTAAGCCCCCCCTATTCTAACTCCAACTTTTTCTGTTGCACAAGGAAAAAAATACGCGAACTGACTCTAATAAACCCTGCCAGTGGAGTAGAAGAGAGTTTGGCACCTGCAATAATTTAATTTGATAAATAAGTTAATTAAACGAAGGTTTCATTAACATAGTGAGGAATGATGGGGTTGCTCTACCTATTAACAGAATGAAAGTTCTGTCCAAAATAACAATATGATTTATTAAGACTAAACACAAAATAATAAACAACAACACATGAAACATTAACAATACATCAAATTGGCTCTAATTGGATACTTAAACAAACGCTGTGAATGTGAAGTTGTCCCTAAACTAGATTGTGAGGATTATGACGAAGTGATATGTGCAGGCAATTCCTAGCAACTCAATTCTTAGAGAAAACACATAGCCAACCCAACATTAATTGCTGCTACCCAAGACAGAACAAAGTTAGAAAAAAAGACGAACAGGCGCGCTCTGCTGAGCTCTGATTGTCACCTAGGAAAATCCCTATCTGCCGGTGCTGCGGACATACATTACCAAACCGACTTCTTGACTCCCAGAACACGATCTGCCGTACCGGAGCCGTTGGCTGGTTGCTTCGACGTCCTCGACCGAAAGGCGAGAGCCGACTACCTCTAAGAGCACCCGTACAAAAACCGAAACAGAACATTCCCGCCCCCACGACAGTGGCCGTGGTTAAACGTTCCAATCAGCAACTCGAAAACCGGCGGAAAATTCCACTCCATTGCCGGAACGCTACCATTCCACCAATGGAGATTCTTGGCGCCAATTTCTGCGCCGATCTTGCTATGTCACGGAGCTATGCCCTGAGCAAGCCAATTACAGTTACTATTTTGCAGAAAGTGCGGGAATTTTCCCGCCACAGCTGCCTGGGTACACAAGTCATTCCCACGCCTCGCTGGTAGCCCGCCAGAAAGTGTTTTCGCTAAGTTTCTGCGAAGTAACGGAACCTCTAGCCCAGCTGCTACTTCAGGCTCTGCGGGCGTGCCTCTTGACAATGTCGGTGTCTGCAAAGCATTCACTCGACTTCCTCACACCCGTCGGCTTAAAGCTTTCCAGATCAGCAGAGCCCGCCTGTCACCGGACCACCCGGGTGACGAGAGACGCTGCGTGGGAAGTCCGCATGTGAAGGAATAGCAACTTTCCACCGCATGCAATTAGAGTGGAGAATCGTAAGATAGAAATATGAGAGGGGGCTCATGCCACCTCTCAAAATGGTGCCAACAATTTGAGTAAGGCTGCACAGTCGTGGCTGATACTAATGGGGAGGAAAGGCCATTCAAATGAGCCAGAGACGACGATGTCCAGTCAACCTAGGAACTGTTTCGCAGCAATCGCGGAGTGACTGCCGCGCGTATTGCACAACAGATGAGCATCTCAGTAGGCAGTGATCCTTCCTATCTTCTGATTTGTCTGCTGTATCTGAATTATGCTCACGCTGGGACCGCTATCACTGTCATCTGCACTCAAAAGGCGCAAGGTTTGTGGCGTCTCTGGACTTACTTGAGCGTTACCTTGTGGAACACAATGATTTCAAATATGGTTCAAATGGCTCTAAGCATTATGGGACTGAGCATCTGAGGTCATCAGTCCCCTAGACTTAGAACTACTTAAATCTAACTAATCCAAGGACATCACACAATGATTTCCTAAGCTGCATAACTACGGGCGATGACATGTGGGCCCGTCATTTCATAGCTGCAACAAAGAGGGCGTCTCCGGAAAGGAGTCACATCTCGCGGCCACCGCGGAAGAAATACAAAGTTGGGCCACCAGCAGGGGAGGTCATGGCCACCGCTTTCTTCGACTGGGGAGTTGTGTACACAGAGTTTAGGGCAAACAGCACAACCGATAATGCTGATTCGTACTGTACAACACACACATCGTTGCATAACTCTATAAAGAACAAAAAGGCGTGGAAAATTAAGCTAAGCATTGTTCTGCTGCACTAAAATATAAGAATCCACACGACACGCAGCACACTAGCTTTGCTTAACCGTTTTCGATGGAAGGTTTGGAAATATCCATCATACAGTCCTGATCTTGTACCATGCGATTTCCATCTTTTCGGCAAGCTGAAAGCACATCTGGGGGGGGGGGGGGGGTACAAACAGACTTTCCAACGACGAGGAAATTGATACAAAGGTTCGTGAACGGCTCCGTAATCAAGGAGCAGGTTTCTATCGTTGAGATCTGAACGATTGTTAGAACGTTCCGACCGTTGTTTCCAGAGACTTGGTGGCTATATTGAAAAACAGTGTCACTCCGTATTGCACCATTCAGTAGCAGTTACTTGCCCTACTATACTAATGTGCAGTTTACGTTTGAAGTCCTCTCGTTCACTTCCTACTCCATTACTCCATCTTCTTCTCTGACCTATTTATTTGTTGCCCTAACTCTTCTAGCAATATCTAACATACATCTCTTCATAACTCCCTCGGCAACCCTCAGTTTTTGTTCGGTTTGCCAACTAAAACTCTCATGTTCATTGCTGTCTCATAAATGGAAATACTCACTGATCGTAATCTTTTCTATTTAGAGGCGTTGGAATCACATATTGTGTTGGCCATTCAAATAGCAACACCATTAAGACGGCTTGCAATAGACATCAAATACTCATGAAGTGTACTGCATGCTTAGCATTTCAGTGGAACGCCACAAAGTGAGTAGTGCTAACGCCAACAACATTCTGTAAATAAAAACTATGCAGTGCGTTTCTTACACAGAAAAAAAATTTAATATTGATTCTTTGTCAGGATATCATCTTAAGCTTCGTGCAATAAGCAGAAACGTTAACGAGAACGAGTCGGAATATGACAGTTGCAGGATCGTGGTCTATTGACACAGCTGTGTACTGTTACACTATATTGTTGCTTGCGTTGGTGGGGATCCCACGACTCACAAGCGAATATGGGTTCAGGAGGGCCATCTTAACGCTAACAGCTCCACGCGACTAGTGCCAGAGAGGATGGACATATTGTTTGCTTGGCCTTGCAGGACTGTATGAGCACTCTACGTAGCTGAGTCACGAAATCGGCTCGCATGCTGCAAGACACAGGCAGTGTGAGTACGTCTGGAACTCCACCCACTGTTAGCACAGCGATCATAGTTGCGACTTCCCTCGACAACGCAGCAGAGAGAGGTTGGAGACGTCACCTACAACACTGGACAGTGGAATGGCAGGGTGTCATTTAATGCAAGTCTCAGCTCTACCTCGCCGATGAGAGTGGACATTATCAGATTGTGTTCATCACTGCCACCGGTGCCCAGCACCTGGTGCTATTACATACACAACCGTCCTATGGTTAAGGCAGTAGCTGCGTCCTACCTTTAAGATCTCTCTTCTTCTTTCTGCGAGTTTTCTACCCAACGGGGTGTCTCTCGCATCCAAGTTCGCATCTGCTTCTATCCTGTTAGTCCTCTTCTTGCACAGCTCTGTCTTTATGACATTATACTTCAACAAGATAACACAAGAGCACATGTTGATCCTGCTGTCCTGGTCCTCCTCCATACAGAGGGAGTTCCAGTGTTGCCATGGCTAGCATGTTCTCCAGATTTCTCTCCCACTGAAAACAACTGGTCATTGGTTGCTGAGAGAGTGACAGCCACCACTCGCCAGCCACTATGATTGTTGAACTCTTGCATAAGGATGAAACATATGATGACGTACCTATGTTCGTCATTCAAATTTGACTCGATGCCGGACAGGGATAGAGCCATTGTTCATGCCATAGTCGGCTGTTCTGTGTACTAAATTTTGCACCCTGTATATCCTTAAATCACCTACAACTTTAACAACGTAAGCAAAGAGTAACTAAAATTATTATTTACTATCCATTCTGGTGTTGTAATTTCGATGGCAGGCAGGGTACGTATGTGACACGGGTTGTGGATGCTAAAACTTGAACACTCCTAGGGGTACGGTGGGAGATCGAAATCGTAAGTCATCTGTAGCCATTTCAAGCAATAGTGGTACACATGTTACTTAGAGTATATTAATGTGACACTGAAGCTTAGGTAATATTTGTAAATATAGATATATTATTCATAGAGTGAAAATATTATAAAAAGCAAATTCATTTGCTTGAACAATAAGACTGTAATTATTCTTAATAACGAATAGATAAGGACATAAAGTTCTCAAAATTTACCACTGATAATTAAGGTTCATAATAAGAGCCACCAAAATATCATAACATTTCACCTTCCAGATTACAATTTAAGTCCAAAATTGTAAACAACTGTTTTAACCAAGCATTTCTTCGAATAAGTAACATAAACTTTTGATTATTATATCCATTATTCATCCTCCTTCTTATATTCTTCTAAACAGGATCAAATAAACCTTTCAGACAAAATGGAAATATTGAAAAAATTCCATTCCTTTAACTTCAGTCATTTTATGAGGAATGGATGTTGATACATACATCAGGAACGATAATTATTGCAGTACCAACAGCAATTAAGGCGTTCACATGACTAGCAACAGCATATGCAACAAAGTTCAAGTTCGACCGCCCAGGAGACGTCATTCAATGACACCACTTACTTACAACGTTATTTCTTTTGAGATAATCAAATATAGATGCTCCTCTTCCTTTAAATTTTGTTAACTCTTGGATTTACTTTATTACTCAGAATTGGAGGACTAACGGGATTACTATTAGCGACATCATTTATTGATATTGTCCAAATAATTTCAAATAATAGGAATAAGTAGCTCCTGTTTTTAATTTCATAATTTCTGTAGCTATTTGGGAAATTTTTCCTTATTTAACTTACATATGTTCTTCACCAAACTTGCATATAATACAAAAAACAAGCGAATAAGTAAGCAAGAATAAAACTTTTGGGAAATTAAAAAACCCTTAATAATTAAAAATTATTCAAAAAAGTGAATAAATAAGCAAGAATAAAACTTTTGAGAAAATTTTTAAACTATTTTTAAACTAATTAACTATTTTACAAAATTATTTCAGGTCAAGGTGCAGGTTTTAGAAGAGGAGGTGGGTTACAATAGATTTAAATTATTGCAACTACTGATTCTAAAATTAAGGTTAAAATAAGTTTATTGCTATTGAGGGTCTTGTATTTCCTTTATATATGAATCAGATTCTCAGGCTATGTTTTCAGGCAAAAGAAATTATTACATAATAAAAAATTTATAGGACAATTTTAGACACCCATCGCACACATACGAGTGAGGATATGTATGGCATGGTAATGACTTAAAAAATTTAATTAAAGGAACTGACATTATTAGTGTCGAATGCACATTTTTGGGGTCGCTGATTGGCTAACATCCCAATGAAATTTGAAACTATGTTTCGTGGAATATAGTTAAGTACTGTATAATGGGAATGACATTTACTTGTGTGACCCATCCTAGAATATTGCTCAAGTGTGAGGACCTACACTGAAGAGAACTAGCGGGTGATACTGAACGTATACAAAGAAGGACAGCACGAATGGTCACAGGTTTGTTGATCTATGGAAGAACATCACAGAGAAGCTTAAAAAATTGAACTGGCAGACGCAAACTGACTATGAAAGCCTACTTACAAAGTTTCAAGAGCCAACCATAAGAGATAAATATAAGAATATACCACAGTCCGTAACTATAGTTCCCATAGAGATCGCGACGATAAGATTCTTCCCACGCTTCATGCGTTAATGAATGAAGAGAAACAGTAGTAACTGGTAAAATAGGATCACTTCACAGTGCCTTGAAGAGTACAGTTGTAGATGTGCACCGTCACATTTCTAGAACAGATTTTAAGTTGCTTGTTCGAGCAAGCGATCTAAGAATTGATATGCTTATCCTCCTAGTAGAGAAACTGAAAATTTTGTAATTACGTTTTGTGTTAAATTATTATTATACTGAATTCGTCAATGATTACACTTTATAGCTTGCACACAGTATTCAAACTATTAAAAAATTCCAGATAAAATTCTTTGCTTTTATTTTAAAAAAAAGATTTGATTCCTCTTCTTGATGAATAAAGAATTTTAACATTGTCCCAGTATTTTAAGATAGTCTGGGGGTAGTAATCAAAACACCCTGGGTCTCGGATTCGGTCCTAACAAGTGATAAAAATTGGAATGAAAATCAACAGCAACGGCGGCGAAAGACTACGGATATAGGGAGTCACCTTCACTTTGCCATCGAATTTGTTCAAGATGGCAGAAGAGAGGCATCTTCCCTTGGCATTGTAAGACAGGAAACGTCACATCTGGCGCCCAACGTGGGGCCTGATTGTATGAAATTTTCCATTATTGTTTGTAATTACATATTGAGTATTTTTGTGTCATGTACAGTGTACAATGCTGGAGAAATAATCCATGTTAATTTTGTTGATGGATCTTACATCCAACACCAGCTGCACGTCACATCCATGTTTTGGTACAGTTAACAATGGATCGCGTATAAAGATGTGCCTATGATATCCCATTACAATATCTTCTGAACTTCGCACTTTATGGCCTCCTTTCTAGCCCACGGTATGGAATACAACACATGACAATGTGTTTTATAGGGAACCGTCTCCATATGATACTGATATCCCTTAACCATGGCATGGACAAATTCTTGTACATGTTTTCAACACAACGCAGATTAATCACTCACCTCGTGCCTAATATCTATGCTTTTATTGTACCACAACACAAAATTGCCAGTGGAAATGGTGCTCCCTTTCCGCCCCACGACTGTCATCAGGGGCTCTGATGAAGTCCCATCGTGTTTGACGCGTTATTCATTATTGTGGGATGCTCACCTGTCATCTCAACAATGCGGTTAGCACTATTCATTGGTGCTGGCCAATTCTGTGGAGGTCCCTTGCTGGTCGCATGTATGTTGCCAAAATTAGGGTTTTGAGCCGGTTGCCAATTTGAGGGAGATCCATTATGGGTCACGTGTCTGTTGTTATGGTTTGGATTCCTGGTGTTTAGGTATCAGTTGTTGCCGAAATTTGATTGCTATTGATTTCTATGATAACCCAGGTTAAACCTGCTGTTGTTATTCCTTGGCCACCTATAGAAATGTTCAGAATTCCGCATGTTTGCGTTACTGTTTTGATTTGATGATCCGGTCTGTAGCGTTGCGCCGTTGCCATAACGTCTCTTACAATGCCCGTGATTGTTGGTGCGCACAGTCTGTGTGCTGCCAGTGCTATTAGCACATTTAAAATCCTTCTGGATCATTCAGTCGAATCCAGAACCAAAAGGAAATGCTCCAGGTTATTGTCTGGCGTCCTAATTAGTTCCTTACAAACGTTGATCTGCAATTTAGCCGTTAAAAACCGCAACATATCGTTTTGGGTGACAGGATTGTCCGAGTAGCGAGTTTTACTAATGTATCGTTCGAAGTATTTCCTCAAACTGCCCTGTTTTGGATTATGGACTTCTGGGTTAAAATCCTCTTTCCTAAGACGTTCCTCCACGCATCCTCACCAATACTTGGACAAGAAGGCCTTCTAAAACTGATCTTACGTCATGCAGTTCTTGCCGGCCGGTGTGGCCGAGCGGTTGTAGGCGCTTCAGTCTGGAACCGCGCGACCGCTACGGTCGCACCTTCGAATCCTGCCTCGGGCATGGATGTGTCTGATGACCTTAGGTTAGTAAGATTTAAGTATTTCTAAGTTCTAGGGGACTGACGACCTCAGATGGTAAGTCCCATAGTGCTCAGAGCCATTTTGAACCATGCATTTCTTAGCAGCATCAGTTGCCCACAGGGCTCCATCTCCCCGAATATGTAACGTGACAAACTGATTTTTCAGCCTTTCATTCCAAGACTTGGGGGAGATATCTTTAAAGGTTTTTATAAAGACAACTGGGTGTGGAGACTCCTTTTTTGGGAGAAAACGCCTGAAACTGACGATGCTTCAGAAAGCTTCTCGTAATACTACCGCCGTCAAGCTGGGTGCTGCCCCACCAATTCTGTATGGACTGACTTGTCCTGCCGCGTCACGATAAATTCGGCAGCAAGTATCACCCACGTCATACATTTCACGAGTGCATTCTGCAACAGGCCTTTATTGCTGTGACCTCAAAATGCAGATCACTTGTTTCAGCAGACACGTGGTTGCACCAACCAGAAACATCATTATTTAGTAGATGCTTTATGTCTTCCAACTCATTCCAACCTATAGCACCTGATTTGGGTGGTGCTTCAGCACAAGCTCGCTGTATAGTGTCTTCTCAGTTGGTGTTTAACTTTTTGTTAACCTGTTCATCCTTTTTCTCTAACCACTTTGTAAATTCGTTACAAATTCTATGGCTTTGAGCATATAGGTGTTCTCGTAGCGCTTCTTTGGGTTGAAGGACTAAATTTTCTACCGTTTCAGGAAGCTGCTGCACCATACTCTGAATTGTAACCTGAGCTGTACGCAATTTTTGAACATCAATGGCTAAATTTTCTATTACCTTGGCCATGTCCTCATAAATCTTTTTCATATCAGAAATTTCATTTGAAATGCTTGATAAACCAGGATCTATTCGCTTTACTAATTCCTTATCACGTTCATTCATTCGTGCAGCAAATTCTTTGTGTTGTTCAATAGGCTCTAAGTGTGGTATTCATCTGCATGGCAAACTGTTTGTCATTTTCGTCCATTTGCGCTGCTGACTCTTGATCATGAGTATTTATTGTTGCTACTATTTTTCTAAATAGTTTCGCAAACGGATCGAAGTCTCACCACTTTCGGTAATTTCCTCACTATTTGTTGATTGCACATGTAATTTCGATTCAGAGATAATGGGTTTCATTTCATCTGCTGCTGGATCAGCATTGCTATCACCATCGACATCAGGTTCAGTATTTATCTCATCTAAGAGATCGACTACTTTTCGAATTTTGATCATACCTCACTAGAAACAATGCTATTTAAAACTATGATACAGATGAGAAATGCCACAACTATGCACCGCAAAAATTATTTCAATATGCAATTATATAAGATAAAGGCTACGTTTTTGTGTTCATGCTGCCTAAAAGCTGCCAGTTTGGTCACAATCTTTTACAACAATGGAATTTACAAATTTGATTGTTCTCCAAAGCAAAAGGTATAATGATTTAATTCGAGTTATGAATTGCTCAACGACATATTTACAGAAAAAAAGCGTGATGTACAAAAAAATTCGTGATGTACCAAAAAATCGTGATGTACAAAAAAATCGTGATATGCAAAATGCAAGCAAACAAAAAGGGTATCCCTTACCCTTATATTTCCTGTGATGTGCTGTTTCCTTTTAACATACAATAAAATTCCTTCTGTAAATATTGTTATTTTATTAAAACATCGTTCTTTTTTCAGTAAGAACTTAACCAGACATACTGGAGGAGCAAATTCAAAAATTCTATGGAGCACAACATTTGTCTACAATAGATCTCGAAGCTCAATACTGGCAGGTGAGCTTGACAGAGGACTTGCACAAGTATACCTTTACTTTTGGAGGGAGATCATATCAATTTAAAGTATTGCCCTTGGGCTGAATGTGAGCTCTGGGGTTTCATAGCGGTCCCAGATACTGTCCTTGGTCTGGAACTGTTAGACAAGATCCCAACATATGTAGATGACCCACTAACAGCAATTGCGAGTTGATAAACAAATATTAAACTGCTGGAACAACTGTTATAGAAATTCTCAAGAACTGAAGTCACAACCAGTTTGGAGGAATCGAAATTTGCAAAGGATAAGGTTAAGTTTCAGGGATACATCATCTCCCCAACAGGAATTGTACCAGATCCCAAAAAGATCAAAGCAACTGAAAATTTTCCTCCTCCCTCCATGAAGAAGCAATTGAAGGTGTTTCTAGGATTTGCGTCCTTTTTTAGGAGGTTTATTCCTAACCAAATATTGAACAGCACTGAATTACTAAATCTCTTGCATAAGATTGTTACTTGGTTCTAGTCTAAAAGGTGTCAGGAAGACTTTAACAAGATAAAATGAGTTTCAGTCTCTTCAGAAATTTTGCACCACCTTGACATGTAGTAAGATTTCTGCATTCCCTCTGACACATCTTGCTCTGGACTGGGGGCCTGTTTGTTTCAGGTAATTGACAGAGAGGCAGAAACCAAGTAAGACTCATTAGTTTCAATATCTGGGTTCTCATGCAATGTGAAAGATAATATTCTGCAATGGAATTAGAGAACTTGGTCATGGTTTGGTCATTAAAAATGTTAATTTTCTACATACATGGCAAGCATGTTGGAGTTTTTGTGAACATCAAGCTCTTAGTTCTTTTTTCTCTCATGTAAATTGCTTCACCTGACATTTGCTCAATGGTCACTCTTTTTATAAGAACATGCCTATGAAATCGTTTGCGTCCAAGGCAAAGATAATGTGAAAACAAACGCATAATCCAGCTGCACCGTGTAGAAGACATAGTCGAGGAAGCAATCCAGACGAGAATGCAATCCATGATGCATGAAAGCAAAACACTGATGAAGCCATGGTTATCGAAGAGCCTTCCATTTCTGTAGTTACCGAAAATCCTTCTTTTTCTGATATCTGTTGCGTCTGCTTAGAGGAAACCGGCGGTGCTCATACATGTCGAAAAGTGTGGCCAAACCGTTCACGTCATCTGTGGACACTCTCGTAAAGACGATGATGACGACAAAGTAGAAAGTTATGGTGTTAAGTATTTTGCGCAGTGTTTGCTTCACTATTGAGAAAGCTATGCAAAGTAAAACGGAATCTAAATTGAACCCTGAGATTCAAGCAAAAAAAATGAAAAGGGATTCTGGCGAAAAAATTACTCCTGCGGCTTTGTGTGCCACTGTACGATTTCGGATTCCCGACACCAAGAAAACGGCGGGGTGACACACAATCTGTTGGCATTTGTTAAGAACGCGATGCAAGATGGCCTTTCCGGCTTGGAACTGCAAGAGGAATCTTGAAGCAGCTCTACTCAAGATCAGAACTCACCGTGTATACAAACAACTTAATGAGATTTGAAGACGTTCCTGACCACTAAATACCTCTCCGATCTGCAACTACTTCCTTTACGATTCAGCTACAGGAACTGGAAGATTGTAAAAGATACGCATAGCTGCTCATAGGTTTGGAAACAGCTTCAAATGGCCATGCATGTTATTCAAGAAGTCTACTTTTTCCAAACTAATACGAATTGTTTTCAAATATTTAATTTCGTCTTATAAACCTGCTGTGACATCATTATTGTATTCATTGACAAATAACTTGCATGCCTCAGCGACGTGATCGTCAGTCATCTTCGAGCATTCCCATAAAACCCCAAATGTTTCATCTAAAATCTTCACTGTTTCATATCGGGTTTTCAAGTTAGACTCTAGATTGTCAATAATGACAATATTTATCCTTAATAAATCTTCTGAATTCACATCTGCCTATTTCATTCCTGCTTTCATAATGAAATGATTTCCTCTTGTTAGCACGTATCTCCGAAAATTCAAGATCGATATTAATTGCGCTGGCGACAATTTTAGAGTCGGGGAGAGCGGTGTCTCAGTTTTCGCGAAGATATTTTAAGTTATTTAATAAGCTCTGAAAGTGTCTTATCCGAACATCAGCGATAGCATTTCGAGCTACTAGTAATTTGCTTCTGTAGTTAATTGATACCAACAGATTCAGCCAAATTGATGCCATGAATAAATACATGAAAGATCTCACATAATACAAAACACCCCACATCTCAGAACGTATTTTAGCTGACAAATTTATCTCCTGAGAGTTACAAAAGCAATGGCAATCTTATCCAAGTGAGCTGCAATTGGTCTTAGAGCATCAGCCCAAGCGCTCCAAGAAATATCAGGCATAGGATATAAAGAACTCCCAAGACACTGTTTCAGAATTTCTCATCGTTGTGGACGGTAACTGAACAGGTTGTAAAGAGGCTGAATAACTCTGAAAAAAGTAGGTGCTTCATGACACCTCTCAGCTTCTTGTACAGCACATAGGGCTATGTACGACAAGCACGTAGAAAGAATTTTGCAAGAGGACTCCTCTGAAGAAAATATGTCTGAGCTCCTTTATAAGACTCTCTCATGACACTTAGGTTCTTATAACCTTGTCCGCAGCATTCACTGACGGGAATTGAGTGTTTCACAAGCACTGATCGAATTAAATGTGCAATAGCTAATTATGTTTCCTTATTAGAATCTACGAATTCTAAAAACGGTTCATTTATCTCATTTTTATTAATTTCTTTATTGAATTAAATGTAACGCATGATGAATGTTGTCTGTGAGTTCAACCTGGAGTTGCTACAACAATAATTGAATAATACTGTTCATCTTCTCTCTGGTCTAAGACAGTGCTTCTGACATGATGAGCACAACTACAGATAAATTAATTTCGAGTATCACTTGACAGACAATGCACTTGTAAACGCTTTCCAGCTTCTTGACCATCGCTGACGTTGCTAATTTGTTTTGCAACAACAGGGTCATACTGACTCAAGAGCTCTAATATTCAGAGAAAATTTCCATTATTTGGATCTCTAGTTTTCTGAGATGAACCTCGGAAGGCCAAGCTTTCTTGACAATATGTAAGTAATGTCACACTTCCCATGTAAGCTAATGTCATTTCATTTCTTCGTTTTTACGATTCTTCCAGGCAATTATATATAAATAGATTTATTTTGTATTTACTTTTGAATGCAAAATATTTTCTGTAATTTTGTGCAAAATCACATTGTGATGGAATCAGTAGTGCCTTATCTTTGAATGTTGTTGGCAGTGCCACCAAATTATAACGACGTATCTCAGCTATTGCCGTGTACATCGGTTGGGCAAATGTTTTAACAGGATTTCCAACAACATTTAAAGGAAGTGCACTATTACAAGATGGTTTTAACGCAAGATGTTTAAAAAAAATCTGAAATCAAGATTAAGCACGAATTGTATGCAACTGGTCTGTAAGAATAATGAAAGTTACGTAATAAAGTGGAAAGCAAGAACTAGACTGGCTATGCTGATGCTGGGGTAATTATCTTTTATTTACTGTATGATAACAAATTTATTTTACAATAGCAGCCTGATATTTGCCAACTGAGCACCATGGGGGGATCTGAAGTCTTGAGAGACTGAGCCCCCCATAAGGCTTGGACCCCGGGGATTTTGTTCCCCTTGCCCCCTTCCCCCCCTCCACCCCCCCCTCCCCCTCCTCCCCGCCCCCTGCCTGTGGTTGGGCCTGGGCATTCACATTTGCAATGGCGTATTTCGCGCTTACATTAACCTATGATCCTGCAATGGTATTCACTTCAATATATTATCTAGACAAATATATTGGCCAATTTCGTCACTCTACATTAATCATTTTTTGGAGTTGCCATTTTTTTCGTCAATGTAAGTTATATGTCAAAAGATGCAAACATGCTTACGCCTAACTATCCCATAGGTACTGGTGGATTTAGTGACGCAGGCGTGTATGATCTACTGCCAGCAGGCCACGAAGGAATAGCATATTTACTCGTTCTTGCTGAGTGTTTGCCGAAGCTTGTGAAGTTACATGCCATCAGAAAAGCCGGCTTGTGGACAGTAGTAAAAATTATAAGGAATCATTATTTGAGAAGTATGATAAAACCTAAGCTAACGGGTCATAATTTTTTATATTTCAGGTCGCGAAGGAATTGAACATATACCGATTTCAAGATAAGAACCTCAAGCTAATCCTGTCAAAGCAATCCTGCGAGAGTTGAGCAGAATGTTCAGGACCTACTGTGAAAGTAGATATTCAAGGTGGGTGGATTTTTGCCCTAAATGGTGGTTGTTTTGAATGAATTTCAACATTCAACAGCTTGGTTTTCACCATTATAAATAGTGGGTGATTGAATAAAGGGAGAACCTGTTTCAAAGAGGGTAAAGTAACCTCCTGTGAATAAAAAAAATAAATAAATAAATCAAATAATGCTGAAGAAGAAGTTAAAAAAGAATAATGCTACAAGAGGAAAGATGAAAGACGAAATGGGAACAGGGTATGTCTTTTGAGTGTCAAGATGGAGATCTCGTTTACTAAAAAACCAAAGTGTAGTGGGGCAGAAAATGAAGAAGAAATTTTTGAATTTGTATGAAGAACGACATGAAATAATGAGACGGCATCCTGAAGCAGTTGCACTGGCCCATATTGTCTCAAATAAAGTAAAAGAGCTATTCAGTATGCATGACACAAAGAAATTTATTAGGCCACTAAACAAGCTAGACATGATCATTATAATGTTAAATGAGGTACAAAAAAAGAGCGTAAGGGAGGCTGACGTTGAAACTGATATTCTATTTAAAGAAATACACTATAGTACACAGAGTTGAGATAATTTTACTAATTTGGAATTATGTCCTAAAAGAAAATATAGATTTTTTGTAATGTGATAGTAATAAATTTTAGGGGCTAAGGATGATTTATATTTAATATTTCTTAGAGATGATATAAGGATTGTACTATTTTCTCCTCTGTAGGTAGTAATAGTTTTGTGGGGTTAATAAACAGTTCGTTGGAGTTTTACTGAATGAATATATGATTTTAATTCCTATAATATAGAGCACCAGAACATCGGCGTGAAGATGTTGCGAACGGTCTAACGAAGGTGAGTGATGGAGGGGAACCAGGGGTTTGATGCTATAGATTTCCACAGTGGAGAACCAGAGTACTTTTCGGGGCCTGTGGCCATGAACCTAGTGGTGTTTCTTCTGTAGGATTGATAATCTGCGTCCCTCAGTCTCCCAGGGGAGTAAGAGTACCACCCAGAGAGGAATCTCGGCATTAGAGTTGGGAAGTATTTCCGTCGATGAGGTCTGCCGCTGTTATTTCTTTGACGCTGGTTGCCTCAGTTCTTCTTTTCCTTTGTTTCTCTCTTTACTCGAGGGACCAACTCTATCGAAACCTGCTTTTCCGTGTGCAATAGTGTCATCGCAACACCTTCTATCTTCTGTATAACTTAAATTGTTTTCCAGTCTCTTGGCAAACCCAACACTGTGAGCTCTCCTAAGATAAACTGCCCAATGACTGTAGGATTGTGCCATAAGCCATTCTGAATAGTAACTAAAAAAATTGTTTACAAAGATAATAGAAACTGCATGTGGCATGAAACCCATCACGCCGGCCGTGGTGGCCGAGCGGTTCTAGGCGCTTCAGTCTGGAACCGCGCTACCGCTACGGTCGCAGGTTCGAATCCTGCCTCGAGCATGGATGTGTGTGATGTTCTTAGGTTAGTTAGGTTTAAGTAGTTCTAAGTTCTAGGGGACTGATGACCTCAGAAGTTAAGTCCCATAGTGCTCAGAGCCATTTGAACATTTTTTTTAAAACCCATCACGGTGTGCTGTTAATGATATGATGATGTGTAAGAGCTTTAAATCTCTTAGTTTTGTGTACTGAAGGTAATAAAAAGTAATTTAACGTTCCTGAAAAACCATAAGAAGACCATAATTCAAGAAATCGTATTTTTACACTGATGTTAAATACACTCCTGGAAATGGAAAAAAGAACACATTAACACCGGTGTGTCAGACCCACCATACTTGCTCCGGACACTGCGAGAGGGCTGTACAAGCAATGATCACACGCACGGCACAGCGGACACACCAGGAACCGCGGTGTTGGCCGTCGAATGGCGCTAGCTGCGCAGCATTTGTGCACCGCCGCCGTCAGTGTCAGCCAGTTTGCCGTGGCATACGGAGCTCCATCGCAGTCTTTAACACTGGTAGCATGCCGCGACAGCGTGGACGTGAACCGTATGTGCAGTTGACGGACTTTGAGCGAGGGCGTATAGTGGGCATGCGGGAGGCCGGGTGGACGTACCGCCGAATTACTCAACACGTGGGGCGTGACGTCTCCACAGTACATCGATGTTGTCGCCAGTGGTCGGCGGAAGGTGCACGTGCCCGTCGACCTGGGACCGGATCGCAGCGACGCACGGATGCACGCCAAGACCGTAGGATCCTACGCAGTGCCGTAGGGGACCGCACCGCCACTTCCCAGCAAATTAGGGACACTGTTGCTCCTGGGGTATCGGCGAGGACCATTCGCAACCGTCTCCATGAAGCTGGGCTACGGTCCCGCACACCGTTAGGCCGTCTTCCGCTCACGCCCCAACATCGTGCAGCCCGCCTCCAGTGGTGTCGCGACAGGCGTGAATGGAGGGACGAATGGAGACGTGTCGTCTTCAGCGATGAGAGTCGCTTCTGCCTTGGTGCCAATGATGGTCGTATGCGTGTTTGGCGCCGTGCAGGTGAGTGCCACAATCAGGACTGCATACGACCGAGGCACACAGGGCCAACACCCGGCATCATGGTGTGGGGAGCGATCTCCTACACTGGCCGTACACCACTGGTGATCGTCGAGGGGACACTGAATAGTGCACGGTACATCCAAACCGTCATCGAACCCATCGTTCTACCATTCCTAGACCGGCAAGGGAACTTGCTGTTCCAACAGGACAATGCACGTCCGCATGTATCCCGTGCCACCCAACGTGCTCTAGAAGGTGTAAGTCAACTACCCTGGCCAGCAAGATCTCCGGATCTGTCCCCCATTGAGCATGTTTGGGACTGGATGAAGCGTCGTCTCACGCGGTCTGCACGTCCAGCACGAACGCTGGTCCAACTGAGGCGCCAGGTGGAAATGGCATGGCAAGCCGTTCCACAGGACTACATCCAGCATCTCTACGATCGTCTCCATGGGAGAACAGCAGCCTGCATTGCTGCGAAAGGTGGATATACACTGTACTAGTGCCGACATTGTGCATGCTCTGTTGCCTGTGTCTATGTGCCTGTGGTTCTGTCAGTGTGATCATGTGATGTATCTGACCCCAGGAATGTGTCAATAAAGTTTCCCCTTCCTGAGACAATGAATTCACGGTGTTCTTATTTCAATTTCCAGGAGTGTAGAATTAACAATTTATTTATGGTGTATAAAAACGCTGTCTGATTCAAAACGTTTGCAAAACTAGTTTGTAACGTAGTAGCACATTCTATTACGCCTGTAACATTTGTGATATTACGTTGCAAATGTCAGCATATATGACATCAAAACAGTGTATAATCGAGTGTGGATTGAAGCATCTACATTCAGAGTTATTTTGAGTAAATACCTGTTGCATGACTTTATATCAGAACAACTACCGCTAGTGCTGTGTTTCAATGATGTTTCAGAGGCCTTTGGGTATTGGAGAAATGACGGCATGTGTCCATGGTAACAGCGACATACGTCTCGCAGCCTCCTGGTTTCGGGCTCCGTGGAACCACGACCAAATGGCCTCTAGTTACGGATATACTATATTCCCAGGACACATTTTAGGGATATATATATATATATATATATATATATATATATATATATATATATATATATATGAACCATGAACCATGGATCTTGCCGTTGGTGGGGAGGCTTGCGTGCCTCAGCGATACAGATAGCCGTACCGTAGGTACAACTACAATGGAGGGGTATCTGTTGAGAGGCCAGACAAACGTGTGCTTCCTGAAGAGGGGCAGCAGCCTTTTCAGTAGTTGCAAGGCCAACAGTCTGGTTGATTGACTGATCTGGCCTTGTAACAATAACCAAAACGGCCTTGCTGTGCTGGTACTGCGAACGGCTGAAAGCAAGGGGAAACTACGGCCGTAATTTTTCCCGAGGGCATGCAGCTTTACTGTATGATTAAATGATGATGGCGTCCTCTTGGGTAAAATATTCCGGATCTCCGGGCGGGGACTACTCAAGAGGATGTCGTTATCAGGAGAAAGAAAACTGGCATTCTACGGATCGGAGCGTGGAATGTCAGATCCCTTAATCGGGCAGGTAGGTTAGAAATTTTAAAAAGGGAAATGGATAGGTTAAAGTTAGATATAGTGGGAATTAGTGAAGTTCGGTGGCAGGAGGAACAAGACTTTTGGTCAGGTGACTACAGGGCTATAAACACAAAGTCAAATAGGGGTAATGCAGGAGTAGGTTTAATAATGAATAGGAACATAGGAATGCGGGTAAGCTACTACAAACAGCATAGTGAACGCATTATTGTGGCCAAGATAGATACGAAGACCACACCTACTACAGTAGTACAAGTTTATATGTCAACTAGCTCTGCAGATGACGAAGAATTGAAGAAATGTATGATGAAATAAAAGAAATTATTCTGATAGTGAAGGGAGACGAAAATTTAATAGTCATGGGTGACTGGAATTCGAGAGTAGGAAAAGGGAGAGAAGGAAACGTAGTAGGTGAATATGGATTGGGGCTAAGAAATGAAAGAGGAAGCCGCCTGGTAGAATTTTGCACAGAGCACAACTTAATCATAGCTAACTCTTGGTTTAAGAATCATGATAGAAGGTTGTATACATGGAAGAACCCTGGAGACACTAAAAGATATCAGATAGATTATATAATGGTAAGACAGAGATTTAGGAACCAGGTTTTAAATTGTAAGACATTTCCAGGGGCAGATGTGGACTCTGACCACAATCTATTGGTTATGACCTGTAGATTAAAACTGAAGAAACTGCAAAAAGGTGGGAATTTAAGGAGATGGGACCTGGATAAACTGAAAGAACCAGAGGTTGTACAGAGTTTCAGGGAGAGCATAAGGGAACAATTGACAGGAATGGGGGAAAGAAATACAGTAGAAGAAGAATGGGTAGCTTTGAGGGATGAAGTAGTGAAGGCAGCAGAGGATCAAGTAGGTAAAAAGACGAGGGCTAGTAGAAATCCTTGGGTAACAGAAGAAATATTGAATTTAATTGATGAAAGGAGAAAATATAAAAATGCAGTAAATGAAGCAGGCAAAAAGGAATACAAACGTCTCAAAAATGAGATCGACAGGAAGTGCAAAATGGCTAAGCAGGGATGGCTAGAGGACAAATGTAAGGATGTAGAGGCGTATCTCACGAGGGGTAAGATAGATACTGCCTACAGGAAAATTAAAGAGACCTTTGGAGATAAGAGAACCACTTGTATGAACATCAAGAGCTCAGATGGAAACCCAGTTCTAATCAAAGAAGGGAAAGCAGAAAGGTGGAAGGAGTATATAGAGGGTCTATACAAGGGCGATGCAGTTGAGGACAATATTATGGAAATGGAAGAGGATGTAGATGAAGATGAAATGGGAGGTACGATACTGGGTGAAGAGTTTGACAGAGCACTGAAAGACCTGAGTCGAAACAAGGCCCCCGGAGTAGACAACATTCCATTAGAACTACTGACGGCCTTGGGAGAGCCAGTCCTGACAAAACTCTACCATCTGGGGAGCAACATGTATGAAACAGGCGAAATACCCTCAGACTTCAAGAAGAATATAATAATTCCAATCCCAAAGAAAGCAGGTGTTGACAGATGTGAAAATTACCGAACAATCAGTTTAATAAGCCACAGCTGC
This sequence comes from Schistocerca cancellata, assembly GCF_023864275.1. Classification (NCBI taxonomy): domain Eukaryota; kingdom Metazoa; phylum Arthropoda; class Insecta; order Orthoptera; family Acrididae; genus Schistocerca; species Schistocerca cancellata. The sequence goes on from NC_064627.1 coordinate 280,306,657, forward strand.
AAAACACTAACACGAATTCTTTACAGACGAATGGAAAAACTAGTAGAAGCCGACCTCGGGGAAGATCACTTTGGATTCCGTAGAAATACTGGAACACGTGAGGCAATACTGACCTTACGACTTATCTTAGAAGAAAGATTAAGGAAAGGCAAACCTACGTTTCTAGCATTTGTAGACCTAGAGAAAGCTTTTGACAATGTTGACTGGAATACTCTCCTTAAATATCTAAAGGTGGCAGGGGTAAAATACAGGGAGCGAAAGGCTATTTACAATTTGTACAGAAACCAGATGGCAGTTATAAGAGTCGAGGGACATGAAAGGGAAGCAGTGGTTGGGAAGGGAGTGAGACAGGGTTGTAGCCTCTCCCCGATGTTATTCAATCTGTATTTTGAGCAAGCAGTAAAGGAAACAAAAGAAAAATTCGGAGTAGGTATTAAAATCCACGGGGGAAGAAATAAAAACTTTGAGGTTCGCCGATGACATTGTAATTCTGTCAGAGACAGCAATGGACTTGGAAGAGCAGTTGAACGGAATGGATGGTGTCTTGAAGGGAGGATATAAGATGAACATCAACAAAAACAAAACGAGGATAATGGAATGTAGTCGAATTAAGTCGGGTGATGTTGAGGGTATTAGATTAGGAAATGAGACACTTAAAGTAGTAAAGGAGTTTTTGCTATTTGGGGAGCAAAATAACTGATGATGGTCGAAGTAGAGAGGATATAAAATGTAGACTGGCAACGGCAAGGAAAGCGTTTCTGAAGAAGAGAAATTTGTTAACATTGAGTATAGATTTAAGTGTCAGGAAGTCATTTCTGAAAGTATTTGTATGGAGTGTAGCCGTGTATGGAAGTGAAACATGGACGGTAAATAGTTTGGACAAGAAGAGAATAGAAGCTTTCGAAATGTGGTGCTACAGAAGAATGCTAAAGATTAGATGGGTAGATCACATAACTAATGAGGAAGTATTGAATAGGATTGGGGAGAAGAGAAGTTTTTGGCACAACTTGACCAGAAGAAGGGATCGGTTGGTAGGACATGTTCTGAGGCATCAAGGGATGACCAATTTAGTATTGGAGTGCAGCGTGGAGGGTAAAAATCGTAGGGGGAGACCAAGAGATGAATACGCTAAGCAGATTCAGAAGGATGTAGGTTGCAGTAGGTACTGGGAGATGAAGAAGCTTGCATAGGATAGAGTAGCATGGAGAGCTGCATCAAACCAGTCTCAGGACTGATGACCACAACAACAACAACATATATATCGCCCATGTAACGAGCTAGCGTTGATGGATATACGTTAGTTATGTAGGTGACTATGTCGAAGCAGCATAAGCTGGCACCAGGTTTTATTAATAAACTGGAATACAGTAAATACTTGGACTTATTACTGCAGTTTGGAGTAAACTGTCAGTCTAAGGTCTCTAACTGACTTTGATTGCTGAAAGTCACAGTTTATTTCGAGAGCTACATCTGACGTTGAGTGATTGAGCGAGACATATCCGCTGGCCTTATGCAGGCACACGGGTCAAAAGGTAGTTGAAGAGTGAATTATTTGCACGTTATCTCAAACAATGAAATGAATTTCTAGACACCCAGTGGTTCCATCACAAGCACATCTCGCACACTGTGAGTTTATTTGCTGGCTTGTGGGATAGCTCTCAAGCAACCTCTACCGACTGTTAGCTGGTTTCCCTGCAAGGAGATTAACATGTTATGCGTGATAACCCCAGTTCTATTTCCCTTGTACGGTACCGTGAATGCTGTATGCGCTGGCCAGTCGAAGAGTCCTATTTGGGGTCTGACATCACGACAGCCTGCATGGTGGAGTCTCACAGAGAATTCCATTTACGTATGAGACCAGTCAGAATATCATATGCGTGCTGGAGGCTCTTCAGTCTTTCTCAAAATATTATAAGAAACTATTCGGCAAAAAAATTGATTCTCTCTCAAGACATCGCTTCATTTATCAGCTTGGTAATGAACAGTCCACTGTTTCGTTGACGGTCACATTTACTTCGACGTCATTTAAACTACTGCACGAAATTTGAACAGTTTGCAATAAAGAAACAGGTGTCGCTATGTTTTTGCGTTTGATGCATATTAGGTCACACATTACTGCATATGAAATGTAGCTAACATATTACTCTTTAAACTTGGAAGGAGATCTTTATCTGTCTCCAGTCCTGAGAAAATGGATTGCATGCAGCACATTTAGTGATGCTAAAGTAAGAATGAAATATTCGTAACATCCCTCACATCTCATGAACGGTCGAGATATCGAAACGAGATTTTTGCATATTGTAACATGCCAAGAGGAAAGTATTCTTCCATGTAATTATTATGCGAAACTTCCTTATCTACCGTGTATGCAAGTTTTTCAATAAAATAATGTGATTCTATAAGAGACATAAATAGTTGGTAAAATTTGAATTGGTGTGGGTTTTGCAGTAACATAAGAAAAAATTACTTGTTTATTTTTATTCCGAGACTGGGAATTTGGCCTACCTTGCCATCAGTTAGTAGTTTAACAATACACTGGTTCACTACTCCGTCACAATTTCAACTGTATCAGAATGTTGGTGAGATGAATCTTTGTAAACTCTGCTGTGTTTGACTAGAGATGTAAATTTTAAAGTGGGAGCAAAGAGAAGTAATATGTTACTCAAAACTCGTCACCTTTGAAGAAGAAAACGAAGTGCGAAGTCTGGTGGAAAAAATAGCCACTTCTGTTGCAGTTTTTCCAAAGGATTTTATTTCGATATCTCAGTGATTTGAAAAATACGAAATCAATTCACAGCACATAGTATACCATGTTCAGTGCCTGTCCATATACACAGTGAAGCACTACACTTCAACTCAAATGTCTATTAGCTCACCAAAACTATTAATAATCTCTTTGCCGCACGGGATTAGCCGAGCTGTCAGAGGCGCTGCAGTCATGGACTGTGCGGTTGGTCCCGGCGGAGGTTCGATGGGTAGTTGGCATTATTCCGAAAATTTTCTATGAGGCGTATTAAAGCAGTATCTCATTACGTCCTCACTTAATAATTCTATTGCAATTTTGGAAGCTATTGCTGCCTTTTCTTCCTTTGTAAGTCAGAATTTACCAATTTCATACTCGTTATTTGCATAAATAAAGCTCTAAAATGAGAATTTTGTCTTGGGTCAGTGTGTCAGTAAGGAGGTAATATGCTTAGAATCTGGCATTCAAACCCACTGTGGTGCATTCATTTATTGCTTCTTTCAACTCTGGCAACGGTTTGTTTGTGGAAAAAGGCCAAGTGGCACCCTGATAAGGAGTGCGCTTTAAACGGGATGATTCACTTTAAAGTCGAACGATGCCGAGGACAGACCAGAGGCGACAGGGCCATTCCGGTGGCTGCAGTACTCATTCATTACAGCGCCATCCACATGTACATCCGCGCACTCTGCAAATCAATGTGAAGTGCGTGGCAGGGGGTTCTTCCCATTGTGCAACATACTACAGCTCGTTGACGTATCATTCGTGTATCAAGTACAGGAAGAATGACTGCTTGAATGCCTCTCTGTGTATTCTGTAAACACTCTAATCTTATTTTCGTAATCCCTATGGGGGCGGTACGCAAGGAGCTGAAGAATATATATCCAAATTCTTCGTTTAATACTGGTTCTTCAAACTTTGTAAGTAGGATTTCTCTGGATAATTGGTGTCTCCCTTTAAACGTCGGCATTACAGGTTCTTCAATTCTCTCGCAAGGCAGACAAACATGTAACTATTCGTGCTTCCCTTCTTTGTTAACGTTCATTAATTTGTTCCCTATTAGTTCTGTTTGGTATGGTTCCTCACATTTTAGCAATATTTTAAAATGGGACGCAATAGTATTTTGAAAGCATTAAAAGCAATGCGTTTTGTAGACACCGTCTTTAAAAGTTTTTGGAGCTGCTTTACAAACTTGTAATTAGTTTGAGTCTTATATTTGTCGAAGGGACCTCAAAGTATCTATTCCATTACAACCACAAGTTAATGGACATGTAGTGGAGTGTTTTACTATGGAATTTGTTTCTACCAATTGGGAACAGCTTAGTTCCTTCACAAACATTGTCCTTCTCACGCACAGAAAAAAAAAATAAAATAAAATTAGGTGCTCAAAAGCAAACTGATCGCAGAAACTTGTATCACAAATGGCGATGAAAAGATTAGTGGATCCACTTAAAACATTACGAACGTGCTTGAAAAGTTATGAATCACTTTGAACGCTTCTCATCCCTATCTACGAAATTCATTTTTATGCATAAAGTGATCACCAACTCATCGTTGTAGGGGCCACTTAGTTTGGTAGACTAAGTTCTCCACGTATACTGCTACTAGAAGCTTGTCAGAGATTGGTATAACTTTCAACAGGGTCTGTCCAGCAGTTGGCTGTAAGCAGCTGTCTAAACAGGAAAATGAAACAAAACACATACAAGACCACCATCTGAAGTATCAGAAACTATTGACAAAACCAGGTTGAAATCTGGATGCTGTAATCATGGTGTCTCTTGTCAGATCTCTTTAACTGTTCTAAACCCTTCATTAAACTGAACCGTCTATTGCCACTTGGTTTTCTACTTTAATGATATTTAAAAGGAATGGTGTGTTCGGAAATGATACTGGTACAAATTTTCTATAGAAACATGCCACTGTATTTTGTTAGAAGGATCTGGACTTTTTTTATAGCTTCTGATTTTTTAGAGTTTGGACTAATTCCCTTATTGTTAGCATTCACTATATGTCCTAAGGATTTAACTTCTTCTTGACCAAATCGCAATTTCACAAATTTGATTATGATCCTTCGATTCTGTGACTTGATTAATAAATGTTCCAGAGTTTGCAAATGTTCTCGAATACAGAGAAAACCTAGTATCAAATAGTGATAAAACTTTTTGTAAAATAAAGTTTGACAACAACCGAAATTCATTCAAGGTCTCCTTTCCTTCAACTTTCACAGTGAAGAAATTAACTGCCAAAGTTGTACGAGATCCACGTTAAGAACGTCTGTACGATACAACCACACCAGAAGTCGTCGAAAAAGTTCATGGTATGATCTGGGAAATTTCCAAGATTGCAGAGATTTGAAAAATATGTGTTACCTATATTTCGCATGAAAAGTTGCCATGAGACAGTCTTGTGTAATATGGTTGCCACATCTGATCACGGCGAATCAGAAAGGGATTCGCATGATATAAAAGGAAAAGTGATTTTCTGTATTGGTCTGTGACGCTGAATGAAACATCGATGCACCACTACACACACACAAGAAAAACATTAAACAAACAACAAACAGAATTTAGTTCTTGAGTTCCAAAGAAGGTCAAAATCATGTCGTCAGCGTGAAAGCTACCGACATCGTTTTTTATTATTTTATTTTATTTTACATCTCTCGTTTCGTACGATCAAATTGAGGAGCAAATCTCCGTGGTCATGGAACGTGTCAGCACATGAAATTACAACAAAAAAGTAATGACAGATAAAACAGAATGTTTATGAATCATTAAAAAAACGACAAGCTATAAGTTTATATAAAAGAAATTAATAAGGTGACTCTGGAATCAGCTTAATTTTTCAAGGAACTTCTCGACAGATTAGAAGGAGTGAACCGTGTGACCCGTGAGGAAACTCTTCAGTGTAGATTTGAAAGCGCTTGGATTACTGCTAAGGTTTTTGAATTCTTGCGCTAGCTTATGGAAACTGGATGCTGCAGAGTCATGCACACCTTTCTGCACAAGAGTCAAGGCGATGCAAATGCAGACTGGATTTCTGCCTAGTATTAACTGAGTGAAAACTGCTAATTCTTGGGAATAAGCTGAAATTGTTAACAAGAAAAGACGTTAAAGAATATGTATACTGAGAGGCCAATGTCAGAATATCCAGACTAATGAACAGGTTCGACAAGAGGTTCACGAACTTACACCACTTATTGCTCAAACCGCCTGTTTCTGAGCAAAAATACCCTTTGAGAATAGGAACAGTTGCCCCAAAATTAGTGCCATACATTCTAAGCGAAAAATAATACGCAAAGAAGACTACTTCTCGTGTCGAGCTATCACTTACTTCGGATACTGTACTAATAGTAAAAATGGCAGCCTTAAGTCTTTGAACATGATCCTGAACATGGGCTTTCTACAACAGTTAACAGTCTATCTGAACACCCAGACATTTGAACTATTCAGTTTCACTAATCATATGCCTATTCTGGGTAATAAGAACGTCAGATTTTGTTGAATTGTGCGTTAGAAACTGTAAAAACTGATTCTTGTGTGATTTAGTGTTAGTTAATTTTCTACAAGTCATGAACTTATGTCTGGAACTGCACTATTTGAAACAGTGCCGTGTTTACTTTACTACCAATATAGTGTCATCAGCAAACAGACACAGTTTACAATCACTTGTAACACTAGATGGCGTATCATTTATATAAATAAGGAACACGAGTTATCCCATCACTTACCCTGGGGTACCCCCCATTTAGCCATGCCCCTCTCGGACCCCACATTGTAGCTATTCTCAGTACTCTTGAGAATGACCTATTGCTTCCTGTTCTTAAAGCACGACGTGAACCAATTGTGAGATACTCCCCATAATCCAAAATGGTCCAACTTCTGGAGCAATGTTTTGTGACCAACACAGTCAGACGCCTTAGTTAATAGTAAAAATTATCAGCAGTAAAAAGACGCCTAGCGTTTGAAAACTTTTATTTAATCCATTCAGTACCTCATACAGAAAAGAGAAAATAGCGCTTTCAGCTGTTAAAACGCCCCTAAAACCAAGCTGAGAATTTGACAGCAAATCATTTGAAATGAAATGATCACTTATCCTTACATACAAAATCTTTTCAATAATTTTAGCAAACAGTGATGGCATAGATATAGGTGTAAAATAGTCTACATGATCCCTTTCTCCCTTTTTATAAAGTGGCTTTACTACTGAGTACTTCAATCGTTCAGGAAACTGGCCATTCCTAAAAAAAAATTACAAATATGCCTAAGTACAGAGCTAACATGTGCAGCACAGTATTTTAGTATTCTGCTACATACTCCATCGTATCCATGAGAGTCCTTAGTCTTTAGTGATTTAATTATCAACTCAATCTTCCCCTTGTCAGTATCACAGAGGCGTAATTCAGATAACAGTCTTGTAAAGCCATTTTCCAAGAGAGAGATACGATTCTCTGTAGAAACTAAGTTTTCATTTAATTCACCAGTTTTGCTCGGCAAATGATTGTTAAATACTGTACACATATCTGGCTTATTAGTAACAGAAAATTTTTTACTGCATACTGACTTTATATTATCGACCTTGTGCTGCTGACCAGACAGTTCCTTCACGACCGACCATATGGTTTTAACTTCACTCTGTGGATTACCCACTCTATTTACGTACCACACACTCTTTGCCTACCTAATAACATTTTTAAGCACCTTACAGTACTGTTTGTAATGGGCTACTGTAGCTCGATTGTGACTACTTCTGACATTTTGACATAATTCTTACTTTGCTCTGCATGATATCCTTACTCCACTAGTCAGCCACCCAGGCTTTTAGTGCAATTACCCTGTTTTGAATGTCCTAAACGAAAGCAACCTTCAAAGAGGGTGAGAAATGTGTTACGATAAGCATTACATTTGTCATCTACGTCATCAGCACTAAAAACATCCTGCCACTCCTGTTCCTTAACGAAGCTGAAAAAACTCTCTATTCCCGTTGGATTAGCTTTTCTAAATAGTTTGTAATTATATATAACATTTGTTTGAGTACAAAAATCCTTCAGTGTTAAATTTGCGCGTCATTGTCTGAATGGCCAGTCACCCTTTTACTGACAGACTGCCCTTCACGTAATGAAGAATGAATACAAATATTGTATACTGTTTCCCAGCACCCTGGTTGGAAAAAACACAGTCTGCATCAAGTCATATGAATTTGCGAGATCTTCCCAACATCCTTTCCTTGCACAATCACATACAATATTAATATTGAGATCACCACATACAACTAATTCAGATCTAAGAGGAATTCTGTTAACTGACTACCTTCAAAAATGGTGAAACACCGGAACTGTAGAATATTATTATAACGTTCTGATGGACCTTGACACAAAAGTACGATAAAAGATGCTTTGCAGAAGAAATGATCATTTTTCATTGGGACGACGCACTTGGCCACAAAAGTGTCTTGATAGCGGGAAAGCTGAGGGATCTTTGCTATGAAGTGTTGGAACGTCTGCTCTGTTCCCCAGATTGGACTCCATCTTTGTTCCATCTCTTCCGAAACTCGAAGTCTTTCCTACTAGTGCTTTGCGTCCAACCAGGAAGTCATTGCGACTGCAGATAAGAATTATGCAGCACTTTCTGAAGAAGACTACACAGACTGAATAACGTCACTGAAACAACGCTAAAAAGAAAGTGTGATTTTCAATATTAGGCCGTGAATTTTTCAGGCCTCCCTTGTGCTTCGCTTGTCGGTCGTCCTGGCAACCAGCATTTCTTCCATCACCAGAATGTAATACGGTTATCTTCTATCTCGCATCAGAAATTACGGTCACACAGGTAGCATCCCATGCAGCTGGTCACCAGCAATATGGTGTTAATACAAAGCATACATAACTACGCAATATGAGCCAATGATAACTGAAAGAGAATAAAATAATCCAACTTGGTTACTGCAAACATGTTGCAGTAAGCCAAAATAAACATGTCTGTCAGCTTGATTCCTTTCTACAGTAAAGTAATAGTTTAGGTTTATGAGCACTCTAACCTCAACCTATTTTTTGTTGCTGACTGATAAATCAATTTGCATTCTACATAATCGTATTGTGAATCCATTTAAATAAAGTATATCCAGAATATGAGGGGCAGTTCGAGAAGTTAACAGAGCCTTATTATATTTTTCCTTATCACAATCAATAACATTAATATAAAACATGAAACCTATAAGTAATAATTTTGATTAAGTGGCATTATTGCTAGCTTTCTCCCTTCTCTCATCATCATCGTAATGCAGCACAAAGATTACACTGCACTCCGCAGACACACATATACAATACATACGTGTAATATACAAATATTGTAATGGAGCATGTTACAATTAACAATATGTTCCGGACTATTACGCCATGGTCGGATGGATTTCACCTTAAAAACCCAACGTTTTATTCCCATCTGTGGGATCGTTGTTTCTTTGAATGTCCAATTCACACTGACATTTTATTAATTTTGACACTTCCGGCCGTGAAATTTACATTTTACAATGCGGCATGTTGCAAATAAAGAAAAAAGTGTTGTAAGTCAAAAGAAATGTACACAGCGTCCAGCTTTATTACACAGTGTCTGTCTAAGTTTGTGGAATTCTGCAGACCTCGTAGTAATGGGCACTCAACTCAGAAACAAAGCTTTATAGAGCATAACCTAGCAGTAAGTAAGACAATCGAAAAATTTGGCTCTTGTAGGCTCTGTCTACTTCAAGGTGCTCTATGCTCGTTGTAAACTTAGCTACAACGCATTTTTGGAATCCATAATGCGTTCTGCAGCCAGTCAGCATGAGAACTCGCCAGCGTCTTGTAAGAAACAGAAGAAGTTGAAACGTCCCCTTTGAACATTTTATACACGACTGTGCTTAAACTGACACACAATATTTTTTTAGCGCAACGCAATCTGACTATCAAAGATCCCTGCAAAAGAATGGCCCTGAGTAACATTAAACTATACCTTTCAGAAATCACTTACCTCCCAAAAATCTTCATTACTCGAACTACTGCAATACAGCGAGCGCCACTACTGCCAGCTAAATAAAAGATTCAAACTACGGAAGGCACTAACTACTGATAGGGATAGTTAGCAAATGAAAGATTTTAATAGAGAACAAACAATATATTTATGTTAATAGTCATAATATATATAACAGTTCATGACAAATTACAAAACTCCGCCATCTCTCTCCCCACATCCACCACTGCTGGCGGCTCACCTCCAACTGCGCAACGCTACGCGCTGTTCACATCCAGCTGCCGCTGCCCAACACTACAATGGCAGACAACAATGCAAACTAGCCACAGACTGCACACAGCACAGCCAGTGATTTTCATACAGAGCGCTACGTAATGTTGCCAATAAGAAAACATAAACAGCCTACTTACATAGATAAGAAAACATAAACAGCCTACTAACATAGCCCCCATGCTCCCCACAAAAATTTTTACAAATTGTTTTGGGCACTGGGCAATACATATTTGTTAAAATTTTTCATAATTACAATAACAAAGATATCAAATGCACACACTTATTGATAAAATGTTGGTCAAAAGCTAAAATTTTCTCACAGTCCATAAAGATAGTCCTGATCATTAATCATAATAGTAATTACAGTTTTTGTTTTTCACAAAGTCTCATTAGTAAAAGAAATTGCACACAGAAGTAGTGGATTTCCATGCAGTCTTGAAGAAGTAGTGTTGTCCTTCCAACGGAAAGACAGTGCTGACTCTTGACATGCTGACAGGTAATGGGCCACAATGGAGCAAACCCACAGCAGAGTCATTCGAAGTTCTGAAGAATATTGGTAGGTAGGTCATCACAGAGCAGACCCACTGTAGTCCTGGTAGAGAGTATGGTATTGGTGGGCCATCAAAGATGCAGACCCACTGTAGTCCTTGTAGAGATAATGGTATTGGTGAGTCAGGAAAGGTGTAGACCCACTGTAGTCCTTGTAGAAATAATGGTATTGGTGGGTCATCAGAGGTGTAGATCCACTGTAGTCCTTGTAGAAATAATGGTATTGGTGGGTCATCAGAGATGCAGACCCACTGTAGTCCTTGTAGAGATGGCCAGCAGCCATCTGGTGTGACTGTGCGGGTGCACAATCACCATTGAAGAGTCTTGCGGAGAATATAGCAAGTCCATAAACCACCACTTGTCTACTCACAAAATTTTTTTTTGAAATGTCCTTAGAACCAGCAATGCTGTTATCCAGTCCCTTGCTGAATTATTAACACTCATGCAAATACTATCAGTCCCTACTTCTCACATACTGTCCATATACTATGACCAACAGAAACGTGTGCCGTGAAATATAACTTACAAGTTAATAATATGATGAACTGTTGTCAATTACAATTTTATAACATAAGAATACAATAACAAAGGTACAAAATACATCATTAAAAACATAACAATACAGATAACATTTGTAGTAATACAGACTTTACAAAAGAATAGAAATAACATATACATCAATGTTACAGGAATTATGACATAAGTAAATCCATAAAAGATCAGAATAACTTTCGAAACATCAACTTCACACACGAGCATTAAAACAAAACAGAATAAATAATGTCTAAGCATCTTTACAAGGTAAATAACATATTATTAATGCCAATTATATTTGAGGATAACAGTATTCCTCATCATAGTGAATATAGCTTAGTATTAGAAGAAGAAAAAATTCTATGAAACTACACAGAGACAGGAAGAAAACAAATACACAAGGGTACACAAACACATAGTGGGATAACACAAAAGGAAAGGACAGGGTTCGTTTTCAGTGTAACATTTGGTACTGCAGTCCATCCCAAAACTTCATTCCATAGATCTTTTGTCTTATTTCAACCTTTGCTTCCACCAAAAAAATCCTATCCGAGCATGCTTTCTGTATTTATTTCACATATGTCTTACCTCATTATTTATTTCCAAGAAAATCCTACCTATACCTGTACTTTGTTCGTATAACTTCTCAGTGCATTTCTTCAAATTCATTGCAACTCAATCTCTTAGAGGCTACCCCCTCTTAAGCTAACTTAAATCTACTGAGCTCAGATGCTAAACTAAGGGATGAGGCAATGCAGCAGCATAAAACAATTAACACAAACATCAAGAACAAAATTTTAAATTGGCAAAGCAATTGCAGTACTACAACTAATTATGTAAGTAGGCTGTTTATGTTTTCTTATCTATGTAAGTAGGCTGTTTATGTTTTCTTATTGGCAACATTACGTAGCGCTCTGCCAAAATAATATTTCTTAAATGTTCAGGCAATTTCATCAAGCAAATGCGGATGAGTTCTGAGGGGCTGTATGGGTTTGACAGGTACTGATTCTTGTGCAACATGTCTTCAAAATATTTCACAAGACTGGAAAATTCAGATTGTTCGAAATGTTTCATCATTATGATGCTATGCTTTACTCGGTCTTGTGTAGCTTGAGACCAATATGCTGAGAGGAAGGCATGATAAAATTCTCCTTCACTGTGACAATCGTGAATGACCGATCGCATTCTTACAGCTGGTTCATTCTCCAAGTAGCCACACATAAATTCTAACCTGTGCTCCAATGACCAGTTCGGAGGAAAACAATGAGAAAATTGATGGAGCCACGCTTGTGGATGAATGTCGTTGGCAGAATTCTTAAATGTTTTGAATTTACGTGTAGTAATGAACAGCTTATAGTCAAAGTCATCGTGTCGGCGAGTCGCATGTCGGTCATTGTTACGTCGTTTCGGCGGTTCCATCTCAAAATTCGGTGTACCTTGCCAATTTCTTTCATAATTACCGAAGTGCCCTGTGTTATTATTTTGTGGCTGTTCCGTATTTCTATGTCCCTCTTCCCGTATTGGAGGGCAAGTGTCCTCTGAAATACGTAATTCTTGTATTACCTGTGTCAGCTGATCTTGTACTTCCCGGATTTCTCTTTGGTGTTGCGTATTAATTTGATTCAGATTTTGTTTCAGTTTCCTAATTTGTTCGCACTCTTCTGTGTCATTAAAGACTACCGGTTTTGTGTCATTCAGATCATCATCTACCTTCGTAGATAAATTATTTAGCTGATCCGAAAGTTCAACTACTTTCTCTGATAATGAACTAATTTCCTCCATGTGTCTTTCTACTGTGTCCTTTAAGTTTTCCCGAGTTTTTGCAAGTTGCGTAACCGAATCGGTAGATGCAACTGAGTCCATTTTAGCTTGCAAGGTCTCATGATTTTCATGAACAATAGTTTGCAGTTCTTTTATGTCTGCTTCGTGATTCTGTAATGCATTTTCATGACGCGAAAAAATAGGTTGGAAATGCTCACAAATTTGTGTTTTTTACGTCATTACAGACTTTTTGACATTTCGATTCAATGTTATGTGACTCAGTAGTTAAATCTTCACGTGTTTGTTCAAGTGTGGTGTGAAGATTTTGTTCCATTGCGTCTAACTATTGCTGTGTTTGTTCCATTGTGTCTAACTTTTGAAGCTTTTGCTGTGTTTGTCTCTGATTTTGTACCATTGTGTCTAACTTTTTAAGATTTTGTCCCATTTGTTTCTGATTTTGTTCAAGCGTTGTGTCTAACTTTTGTAGCCTTTGTCCCATTTGTTGCATTAACTGTAATAACAGTGCACTGGTGTCTGAAACATGTTACTCAGTGCTATTCGGCAACGCATTTGAACCGGCAATATTCGCAGTTTGAATAGCAGAAAATGTGTCTTGACTTATTTGAGAAAAGGGTGAGGACGCAAAACCTGAATCTACAGTATTTGCAAGATTGTGTCCTGTCATTTCGGATTCCTGAGGCAAGTTGTTGCCGACCGATCGATCGATAATGCTTCCCTGTTCACTAATTGTTTCACTGTCTACACCATTGTTTGCAGCCCGCTCCATTTCCCTATTTACAATTACCAAATTACTACTTTGAACATTAGTTAATTCATTACTTGGTGGCGCTAACACACTGCTTTCGTCTTCACTGTCATTTCTCAGTTTACTTTGGAGCCTAGTATTACGTTTTTCACACGCCATTATTGTCACAATATTTCACACGACAACACAAAAAAAAACACAATTTGAAGAGCAAAAATAAGAGAACACATTAACATAGAACTGAAAATAATATCTAGTTAATTGCAAGCGCAGCTGCGAAATACTTGGTGCAAATCTACATGCATGCCACAACTGTTTTACTGTGCAACAGTGAAAAACCACAACTACCAAGGAAATTCTCTCTATAATTACGCGCTAGCGATAAACAAAAGCTACACGAAATACACAAACTACAAGAAAAAATCAGAAGATTCCAGTGAGATATCCTTGGCTAAGGGTCGACATATGAAACGTCCCCTTTGAACATTTTATACACGACTGTGCTTAAACTGACACACAATATTTTTTTAGCGCAACGCAATCTGACTATCAAAGATCCCTGCAAAAGAATGGCCCTGAGTAACATTAAACTATACCTTTCAGAAATCACTTACCTCCCAAAAATCTTCATTACTCGAACTACTGCAATACAGCGAGCGCCACTACTGCCAGCTAAATAAAAGATTCAAACTACTGAAGGCACTAACTACTGATAGGGATAGTTAGCAAATGAAAGATTTTAATAGAGAACAAACAATGTATTTACCTTAATAGTCATAATATATATAGCAGTTCATGACAAATTACAAAACTCCGCCATCTCTCTCCCCAAATCCACCACTGCTGGCGGCTCACCTCCAACTGCGCAACGCTACGCGCTGTTCACATCCAGCTGCCGCTGCCCAACACTACAATGGCAGACAACAATGCAAACTAGCCACAGACTGCACACAGCACAGCCAGTGATTTTCATACAGAGCGCTACGTAACGTTGCCAATAAGAAAACATAAACAGCCTACTTACATAGATAAGAAAACATAAACAGCCTACTTACAAAGTGTGAAGCTGGCACATAGAGGCTAGCTGGAGCATCAGATAATCTTATCATGGATATCATTTAACCATGAATTTAAATTCAACTTCTCAACCCTTCTTTTATTTTCTTCGTTGTGCTGCGTCCACTTCTAAAGCTATTTGTTCTTTTGCGTGAAAAAAGTCTAGTTTCTTCTACCTGATGGATGATAATTTTAATGAGTGTCCTATTCATTGCAGAGAGAAGTGTGATAGCTCTATAGGGTTTTACTGGTCTTCTCGTGAAAGACAATAATTGCAGCATTGTTGCAATTTTGTGGAATTGTCGTCTGTAGCAGATTTTTGTAAATAATTTTGGAAGCTTCTTTTTCCTGTACCTTCACTGATTTCTACTGAAACAACAGCCTCGCCAGCCGTATTTCCTTTCTTCATTCGTCGACTGCCTTTAGTCTCTTCGCCTGGTAATATTTCGTGAGTATCATTATTCTCACTGTTATGTATCTGTAATTCTGACTCATTTTTTGAAATATGCAAATACTTACAGAAATTCGGAATACAAGCTAGTAACTGAGCTCATTATGAAGAAGTATTCAAAACATTTTGTACGTTAACTACACCGTGTGGATACTTTTACCAGTCACTTACATCAAAAATAACCTTGGTAATTAATACATAAACCGTTATGTTCGTACCCATGGAACAAGATTTACAATGAACATTCATTTACCAAGACAGAATAAACATAAAACTCAAAAAGTATTTTTCTACCAAGGAATAAAATTGCATAATTAATTGCCTTAGGAGTATAAAGAGGTTATTAAAACAGCCGTGTTTAAGAATTCAGTTAAAAAGTTCCTGACTAATAGCAGATTCTTTAAAGTGAAAGATTGCTTGTATAAAGCAGAATAGGGGATTGGTAAAAAAACATGTGTAACACAAGTAAATAATAAATATATGTCGCTGTCATTTCACAACATTCTTTCACACAATAAAATGTTGTTTTTCTGGAGAACCTTATACCCAACCTCTGCAGTGGGTAATACTAACATCTTTTCTTCTTTTTGAGTTCAACGTCTCACTCATAATGGACAGATCCTGACCCTATTTTCCAAGAAATCAAATGGAATTTTGCAATACACAAAATGGAAAGTAGACATGGTCACCTTGGTCTTGATGTTAGACGATTGCATCTGTGGCGTAACATTATGTAATAATTAGTGTATAGTGTAGTTCGTGAGGCGTTGCATTGAGAAATGAATGAACAGTGTAGCACCAGCATTTTACTTTATAAAATGAGTTATCTACAAGTAAGGATGAAGAAACGATTATTGTACTCCAGGGAGAGACTCGAATATGCCTGCGTTGTTTTAAACAGAGTGGCCTTGTATTCGAGAGGACAGAGGCTTTAGTCTCCACGTGGTTTCACTAAATTGCTCCAGGCAAACGGATCCCACTGTACAGCCACAGCCGACTACCTAAGCCGTTTTTGCCACACTAGATCTGCAAGCATGTAAATGCCTCTATTCTATCTGACTAGTTGACACTATTATGGGGTGTTTCTCCTTTCGTTTTTATGACGGCTTCAACTCTGCTGGGGATACATTCAGTGAAGTGTCTGATTGTCTGTGGAGGAATGGCAGTCCATTCTTCTTCAAGAGCCGAAACCAGAGAAGGTAGTGATTTTGAACACTGAGGCCTGGAGAGAAGTCGACGTTCCAGCTCATCCCAAAAGTGTTCCATGGGAATCAGGTGGGGACTCTGGGCAGGCCCATCCATTTGAGGAATGTTATTGTTCTCAGCATTGTCATGCTGACACGAACAATCCCAATCTCCGAACTGTTCCTCTACTAGCCCCCTGTAGTCAGTACACAGTACTGTGAAATGTCTTCAAATCCTTCCACATTTAACGTTCTCTTAGGCACGATAAGGGGACAACAGTCTAACTGGCAAATACCCCTACGTAGTAATATTACCTCCTCTGTACTTAACTGTTGACACTACACACGCCCTTCCATCGGATTGCCAAAGGGCATAGCGTGATTTACGGTCATCTAACGTCCAACCGAGTTCTTTACCGCATCAAACGTCACTTAGTACTGTCTATAGAACTGTGTGGCTCATAAGGAGTTGCTCTCATTGCACCCCATTCTTTTTAATTACCTACACACGGTAACTGTGCTACCTCAACAGCCTGTAGCACTCTGAAACTCACAGGTGACTCCTTCCGCTGGTTTCATGCGATTTTTTACGACCACTGTCCGCAATGCTCGACTGTCCCTGTCCATCTGCGTGGACTTAGTTTAGCTGTGGTTGGCCTTTGCTTTTCCACTTCACTGTCACGTCACCCCCTGGTCTCGGGAAGCCGGCGCGGTTGCTCAGCGTGTTCGGTCAGAGTTAGCTGCCTTTTCTAGTAACAAAAACTGAGTGAATGATGATGATGATGATGATGTTTGGTTTGTGGGGCGCTCAACAGCGTGGTTATCAGCGCCCGTACAATTTCCCAATCTTTGCTCAGTCCAATTGCGCCAATTTCCTGGATGATGATGAAATGATGAGGACAACACAAACACCCAGTCATCTCGAGGCAGGTGAAAATCCATGACCCCGCCGGGAATCGAACCCGGGACCCCGTGCTCGGGAAGCGAGAACGCTACCGCGAGACCACGAGCGGCGGACTGAGTGAATGGATCAAACATGATTTGAGTGGGTGTCATGGGATGTCTGCCCCGAGCAATAGCAACGAACAAAATGAGATTTTCTTTTTCTGACAAGAAATCAAAACGTCATCGGTCCCGGGTGGGGAACCCTGGGGTGGGAAACAACCCCTAAATGCGGATGAATCAGGAATGATCAACGCCATCAGGACGGAGATGGCAATGCAAACTATTACATTAAAGACACATAACGTGTATCCACAGGATATGTGATCTGTAATTGGAAAAAGTGTCATGGTGATCTCTCCACTGGCAAAAGATTCCGGAATAGTCCCCCATTCGGATCTCCAGGAGGGGACTGCCAAAGGGGAGATGACAACGAGAAAAAGATTGAATAAACAACGAAACAATTATGTTCTACAAGTCAGGGCGTGGAATGTCAGAAGCTTGAACGTGGTAGGGAAGCTAAAAAATCGGAAAAGGGAAATGCAAAGACTCAATCTAGATATAGTGGGGATCAGTGAAGTGAAATGGAAAGAATACAAGGATTTCTTGTAAGATGATTATAAGATAATATCAACACCAGCAGAAAATAGTATAACGGAAGTAGGATTCATTACGAATAGGCAAGCTGTGCAGAGAGTGTGTTACTGTGAACAGTTCAGTTATAGGATTGTTCTTATCAGAATCAACATCAAACCAACACCAACAACGATTGTCCACGTATACATGCCGACGTAGCGAGCTAAAGATGAAGAGATAGAGAACGTATATGAGGATGCGAAAAGAGCAGTACAGTACGTAAAGGGTACGTAAAGGGAGATGAAAATGTAATAGTCATGGAAGACTGGAATGCAGTTGTAGGGGAAGGAGTAGAAGAAAAGGTTACAGGAGAATATGGGCTTGGGAAAAGGAATGAGAGAGGAGAAAGACTAACTGAGTTCTGTAATGAATTTCAGCTAGTTATAGCGAATATTCTGTTCAAGAATCACAAGAGGAGGAGGTATACTTGGGAAAGGCCGGGTGATACGGGAAGATTTCAGTTATATTGCGTCTTGGTCAGACAGAGATTCCGAAATCATGTATGGATTGTAAGGCGTATCCAGGAGCAGATATAAACTCAGATTACAATACAGTAGTGATCAAGAGTAAGCTGAAGCTTAAGAGATTAGTCAGAAAGAATCAATACGCAAGGAAATGGCATACGGAGGTACTAAGGAATAACGAGATATGCTTGAAGTTCTCTAAGGCTATAGATACAGCAATAAGGAATAGCTCAGTAAGCAGTATAGTTGAAGAGGAATGGACATCTCTAAAAAGGACAATCACAGAAGCTGCAAAGAAAAACATTGGTGTAAAAAGAGGTATCCTCGAAGAAAACATGAGTAACAGAAGAAATACTTCACTTTATCAATGAAAGAAGGAAGTACAAAAATTTTCCGGGAAATTCAGGAATACAGAAATACAATTCGCTGAGCAATGAAATAAATAGGAAATGGAAGGAAACTAAGACGAAAGGCTGCATGAAAGGTGTGAAGAAATCGAAAAGGAAATGATTGTCGGAAGGACTGACTCAGCATATAAGAAAGTCAAAACAATTTTCGGTAAAATTGAAAGTAAGTGTGGTAACATTAAGGTAGCAACGGGAATTCCACTGTTAAATACAGAGGAGAGAGCGGATAGGCGTAAAGAGTACATTGAAGGCTGTTGTGAGGGGAAGATTTGTCTGATGTGACAGAAGAAGTAATAGGAGTGGATTTAGAAGATATAGGGGATCCAATATTAGAAACAAAATTTAAGAGAGCTTTATAGGACTTAACATCAAGTAAGGAAGAAGGGATTGATAACATTGCATCAGAATTTCTATCATTGGGGGAAGTGGCAACAAAACGATTATTCACGTTGGATTGTACAATGTGTGAGTCTGACGACATAGCATCTTACTTTCTGAAAAATATCATCCACACAATTCCGCAGACTGCAAGAGCTGACAAGTGCGAGAATTACTGCACAATCAATTTAACAGTTCATGCACCCATGTTGCAGATAATAATGATGTACAGAAGAATAGAAAAGAAAATTGAGGATGCGCTAGATGACGATCAGTTTGGCTTTAGGAAAGGTAAAGACACCAGAGAGGCAATTCTGACGTTGCGGTTGACAGTGGAAGTAAGGCTAAAGAAAAATCAAAACAAGTTCTTAGGATTTGTTTACCTGAAAAAACCGTTCGACAGCGTAAAACGGTGCAAAATGTTCGAAATTCTGAGAAAAATAGGGGTAAGCGATAGGGAGAGACGGGTAATAAGCAGTATACAGGGTGGTCCATTGATCGTGACCGGGCCAAATATCTCACGAAATAAGCATCAAACGAAAAAACTACAAAGAACGGAACTTGTCTATCTTGAAGGGGGAAACCAGATGGCGCTATGGTTGGCCCGCTAGATGGCGCTGGCATAGGTCAAACGGATATCAACTGCGTTCTTTTAAATAGGAACCCCCATTTTTAATACATATTCGCGTAGTACGTAAAGAATATGAATGTTTTAGCTGGACCACTTTTTTCGCTTTGTGATTGATGGCGCTGTATTAGTCACAAAAGTATAAGCACGTGGTATCACGTAACATTCCGCCAGTGCGGACGGTACTTGCTTCGTGATACATTGTTGTTGTTGTTGTGGTCTTCAGTCCTGAGACTGGTTTGATGCAGCTCTCCATGCTATTCTATCCTGTGCAAGCTTCTTCATCTCCCAGTACCTACTGCAACCTACATCCTTCTGAATCTGCTTAGTGTATTCATCTCTTGGTCTCCCCCTACGATTTTTACCCTCCACGCTGCCCTCCAATACTAAATTGGTGATCCCTTGATGCCTCAGAATATGTCCTACCAACCGATCCCTTCTTCTGGTCAAGTTGCGCCACAAACTCCTCTTCTCTTCAATCCTATTCAGTACCTCCTCATTAGTAATGTGATCTACCCATCTAATCTTCAGCATTCTTCTGTAGCACCACATTTCGAAAGCTTCTATTCTCTTCTTGTCTAAACTATTTACCGTCCATGTTTCACTTCCATACATAGCTACACTCCATACAAATACTTTCAGAAATGACTTCCTGACACTTATATCTATACTCGATGTTAACAAATTTCTCTTCTTCAGAAACGCTTTCCTTGCCATTGCCAGTCTACATTTTACATCCTCTCTACTTCGACCATCATCAGTTATTTTGCTCCCCAAATAGAAAAACTCCTTTACTACTTTAAGTGTCTCATTTCCTAATCTAATTCCCTCAACATCACCCGACTTAATTCGACTACATTCCATTATCCTCGTTTTGCTTTTGTTGATTTTCATCTTATATCCTCCCTTCAAGACACCATCCATTCCGTACAACTGCTCTTCCAAGTCCTTTGCTGTCTCCGACAGAATTACAATGTCATCGGCGAACCTCAAAGTTTTTATTTCTTCTCCATGGATTTTAATACCTACTCAGAATTTATCTTTTGTTTCCTTTACTGCTTGCTCAATATACAGATTGAATAACATCGGGGAGAGGCTACAACCCTGTCTTACTCCCTTCCCAACTACTGCTTCCCTTTCATGTCCCTCGACTCTTATAACTGCCATCTGGTTTCTATACAAATCGTAAATAGCCTTTCGCTCCCTGTATTTTACCCCTGCTACCTTTAGAATTTGAATTTTACCCCTGCTACCTTTAGAATTTGAAAGAGAGTATTCCAGTCAACATTGTCAAAAGCCTTCTCTAAGTCTACAAATGCTAGAAACGTAGGTTTGCCTTTCCTTAATCTTTCTTCTAAGATAAGTCGTAAGGTCAGTATTGCCTCACGTGTTCCAGTATTTCTACGGAATCCAAACTGATCTTCCCCGAGGTCGGCTTCCACTAGCTTTTCCATTCGTCTGTAAAGAATTCGTGTTAGTATTTTGCAGCTGTGGCTTATTAAACTGATTGTTCGGTAATTCTCACATCTGTCAACACCTGCTTTCTTTGGGATTGGAATTATTATATTCTTCTTGAAGTCTGAGGGTATTTCGCCTGTTTCATACATCTTGCTCACCAGATGGTAGAGTTTTGTCAGGACTGGCTCTCCCAAGGCCGTCAGTAGTTCCAATGGAATGTTGTCTACTCCGGGGGCCCTGCTTCGACTCAGGTCCTTCAGTGCTCTGTCAAACTCTTCACGCAGTATCGCATCTCCCATTTCATCTTCATCTACATCCTCTTCCATTTCCATAATATTGTCCTCAAGCGCATCGCCCTTGTATAGACCCTCTATATACTCCTTCCACCTTTCTGCTTTCCCTTCTTTGCTTAGGACTGGGTTTCCATCTGAGCTCTTGATGTTCATGCAAGTGGTTCTCTTTTCTCCAAAGGTCTCTTTAATTTTCCTGTAGGCAGTATCTATCTTACCCCTAGTGAGATAAGCCTCTACATCCTTACATTTGTCCTCTAGCCATCCCTGCTTAGCCCTTTTGCACTTCCTGTCGATCTCATTTTTGAGACGTTTGTATTCCTTTTTGCCTGCTTCATTTACTGCATTTTTATATTTTCTCCTTTCATCAATTAAATTCAATATTTCTTCTGTTACCCAAGGATTTCTACTAGCCCTCTTCTTTTTACCTACTTGATCCTCTGCTGCCTTCACTACTTCATCCCTCAAAGCTACCCATTCTTCTTCTACTGTATTTCTTTCCCCCATTCCTGTCAATTGTTCCCTTATGCTCTCCCTGAAACTCTGTACAACCTCTGGTTCTTTCAGTTTATCCAGGTCCCATCTCCTTAAATTCCCACCTTTTTGCAGTTTCTTCAGTTTTAATCTAGAGCTCATAACCAATAGATTGTGATCAGAGTCCACATCTGCCCTTGGAAATGTCTTACAATTTAAAACCTGGTTCCTAAATCTCTGTCTTACCATTATATAATCTATCTGATACCTTTTAGTATCTCCTGGGATCTTCCATGTATACAACCTTCTATCATGATTCTTAAACCAAGTGTTAGCTATGATTAAGTTGTGCTCTGTGCAAAACTCTACCAGGCGGCTTCCTCTTTCATTTCTTACCCCCAATCCATATTCACCTACTACGTTTTCTTCTCTCCCTTTTCCTACACTCGAATTCCAGTCACCCATGACTATTAAATTTTCGTCTCCCTTCACTATCCGAATAATTTCTTTTATTTCATCATACATTTCTTCAATTTCTTCGTCATCTGCAGAGCTAGTTGGCATATAAACTTGTACTACTGTAGTAGGTGTGGGCTTCGTATCTATCTTGGCCACAATAATGCGTTCACTATGCTGTTTGTAGTAGCATACCCGCATTCCTATTTTCCTATTCATTATTAAACCTACTCCTGCATTACCCCTATTTGACTTTGTGTTTATAACCCTGTAGTCACCTGACCAGAAGTCTTGTTCCTCCTGCCACCGAACTTCACTAATTCCCACTGTATCTAACTTTAACCTATCCATTTCCCTTTTCAAATTTTCTAACCTACCTGCCTGATTAAGGGATCTGACATTCCATGCTCCGATCCGTAGAACGCCAGTTTTCTTTCTCCTGATAACGACATCCTCTTGAGTAGTCCCCGCCCGGAGATCCGAATGGGGGACTATTTTACCTCCGGAATATTTTACCCAAGAGGACGCCATCATCATTTAATCATACAGTAAAGCTGCATGCCCTCGGGAAAAATTACGGCCGTAGTTTCCCCTTGCTTTCAGCCGTTTGCAGTACCAGCACAGCAAGGCCGTTTTGGTTATTGTTACAAGGCCAGATCAGTCAATCATCCAGACTGTTGCCCTTGCAACTACTGAAAAGGGTGCTGCCCCTCTTCAGGAACCACACGTTTGTATGGCCCCTCAACAGATACCCCTCCGTTGTGGTTGTACCTACGGTACGGCTATCTGTATCGCTGAGGCACGCAAGCCTCCCCACCAACGGCAAGGTCTATGGTTCATGGGGGGCGTGATACATTACCCGTGCCCGTGTAAAACAGACCGTTTACCAATTGCGGAAAAGGTCGATATCGTGTTGACGTATGGCTATTGTGATCAAAATGCCCAACGGGCGTGTGCTATGTATGCTGCTCGGTATCCTGGACGACATCAACCAAGTGTCCGGACCGTTCGCCGGATTGTTACGTTATTTAAGGAAACAGGAAGTGTTCAGCCACATGTGGAACGTCAACAAATGATGATACCCAAGTAGGTGTTTTAGCTGCTCTCGCGGCTGATCCGCACATCAGTAGCAGACAAATTGCGCGAGACTCGGGAATCTCAAAAATGTCAATGTTGAGAATGCTACATCAACATCGATTGCACCCGTACCATATTTCTATGCCCTAGCAATTGCATGGTGACGACTTTGAACGACGTGTACAGTTCTGCCACTGGGCACAAGAGAAATTACGGGACGATGACAGATTTTTTGCACGTGTTCTATTTAGCGACGAAGCGTCATTCACCAACAGCGGTAACGTACACCGGTGTAATATGCACTATTGGGCAACGGAAAATCCACGATGGCGGGTTAATGTATGGTGCGGCATTATGGGAGGAAGGATAATTGACCTCCATTTTATCGATGGCAATCTACATGGTGCAGTGTATGCTGATTTCCTACGTAATGTTCTACCGATGTTACTACAAGATGTTTGACTGCATGACAAAATGGCGATGTACTTCCAACATGATGGATGTCCGGCACATAGCTCGCGTGCGGTTGAAGCGGTATTGAATAGCATATTTCATGACAGGTGGATTGGTCGTCGATTGGCCCGCACGTTCACCGGATCTGACGTCCCCTGATTTCTTTCTGTGGGGAAAGTTGAAGGATATTTGCTATCGTGATCCACCGACAACGCCTCACAACATTCGTCAGCACATAGTCAATGCATGTGCGAACATAACGGAAGGCGAACTACTCGCTGTTGAGAGGAATGTCGTTACACGTATTGCCAAATGCATTGAGGTTGACGGACATCATTTTGAGCATTTGTTGCATTAATGTGTTATTTACAGGTACAGAAATGATAAGTTCACAAAGGTGCATGTGTCACATTGAAACAACCGAAATAAAATGTTCGAACGTACCTACGTTCTGTATTTTAATTTAAAAAACCTACCTGTTACCAACTGTTTGTCTAAAATTGTGAGCCATATGTTTGTGACTATTACAGCGCCATCCATCACAAAGCGAAAAAAGTGGTCCAACTAAAACATTCATATTTCTTTACGTACTACACGAATATGTAATAAAAATAGGGGTTCGTATTTTAAAAAAACGCAGTTGATATCCGTTTGACCTATGTCAGCGCCATCTAGCAGGCCAACCATAGCGCCATCTGGTTTCCCCCTTCAAGCTATACAAATTTCGTTCTTTGTAGTTTTTTCGTTTGACGCTTATTTCGTGAAATATTTGGCCCGGTCACGATCAATGGACCACCCTGTATACAAGAGCCAAGAGAGAATAATAAGAGCGGACGACCAAGAACGAAGTGCTCGGATTAAAAAAAGCGTAAAACAGTCTTTCGCCCCTACTGTTCAATCTGGACATCGAAGAGGCAATGATGAAAATAATAGAATGGTTCATGAGTGGAATTAAAATTCAAGGTCTAAGGATATCAATAATACGATTCGCTGATGACATTGCTATCATCAGTGAAAGTGAAGAAAGAAGAATTACATAATCTGCTTAATGGAATGAACAGTCTAATGAGTACAGAATATGGACTCAGATTAAATTGAAGAAGGACGAAAGTATTGGAAGTAGCAGAAATGAGAACAGCGAGAAACTAAACATAAGGATTGATGAAGTTAAGGAATTCTGTTACCTAGGCAGCAAAATAACCAATGACGGACGGAGCAAAGAGGACATCAAAAGCAGACTAGCACTTGCAAAAAGAGCATTCCTGGCCAAGAGAAGTCTGCTAGTATCAAACATATGCCTTAATTTGAGGAAGAAATTTCTGAGAATGTACGTTTGGAGCACAACATTGCACGGTAGTGAAACGTGGATTGTGGGGAAACCGGAACGGAAGAGAATCGAAGCATTTCAGATGTGATGCTACAGACGGATGTTGAAAATTAGGTGGACTGATAGGGTAAGGAATGAGGAGGTTCTGTGCAGAATCGGAGCGGAAAGGAATATATGGAAAACACTGACAAGGATGAGAGGACATCTGTTAAGGCATCAGGGAATGACTTCCAAGGTACTAGAGGGACCTGTAGAGGGTACAAACTGTATTACATAGCGTTGTCCAGATATTTTTGATCAGATAGTGTATATATGACTTACGCTAGCCGGCCGGGGTGGCCGAGCGGTTCTAGGCGCTAAGTCTGGAGCCGCGAGACCGCTACGGTCGCAGGTTCGAATCCTGCCTCAGGCATGGATGTGTGTGGTGCCCTTAGGTTAGTTAGGTTCAAGTAGTTGCGAGTTCTAGGGGACTGATGACCTCGGAAGTTAAGTCCCATAGTGCTCAGAGCCATTTGAACCATCTTTCGACTTAGGCTTTTTATTTTTTATTTTTTGCTCTTAAACTACATATTACTACTGCTACCACAGTTAACATTTAGAGCGCATGGAGCTCAAATTAACAACATTTCGAATGACAACATGTTACTGAGCGCATGCCGAAAAACTGATAGTGGAAAATGAAATTCAACCACCTCACTACTCTACAGGCTTTGTAGCTGAGGGGAACGACACATAATGGGAAAGGAATGAAAATAATGAGCAGAGTAAGCAGCTGAAAATCACAGAAAAATAGAAGGGATAAAGATTAGACTTTAACGTCCCTTCGATGATGAGATAATTGGAGACGGAGCAGAAGCTCGGATTGGGAAGGATCGGAAGGAAAATTAAGCGTGACGTTTTCGAAGAAACCTTGCCGGCATTCGCCTCAGGCGATTTATCGAAATCAGAACCTAATTCCAGTTGGTCGGCTGGGGATTTGAATAGCCGCCCTTTGGAATACGAGTCAATCGTGCCTCACATCTGCGTCATCTCGCTCCGTGTTAGAGATGCAATGCAAGCTCGGAATGACAAACATTACGAATGGAAACACTGTTGACCGTGTCCTGTGTTAAAGGAACTACCTCGCCATTCGCCTGAAACGATTTACCAAGAGCATGAAAATGTACTCTCAGATGACGAAATTCATCGGATAGCGTTATACACATTGCCTACAGATGGTGTAAAAGGTCAATGCATTGGCGGAGCTGTCATTTGTACTCAGGTGATCCATGTGAAGAGGTTTTCTGACGTGCTTGTGGTCGTACGACGGGAATTAACAGACTTTGAAATCGGAATGGTAGTTGGAGCTAGACGCGTCGGGTGCTCCATTTCGGAAACCGTTAGGAAATTCAATATTCCGAGTTCCACAGTGTCAAGAGTGTGCCGAGGATACCAAATTTCAGGAAATACCTCTCACCATGTAAAACGCAGTGGCCTTTACTAGACGACCGAGAGCAGCGGAGTTGCGTAGAGCTGTCAGTGCTAACAGACAAGCAATACTGCGTGAAATAATCGCAGAAATCAATGTGCGACGTACGACAAACGTATCCGTTAGGATAGTGCGTGATGGACTATGACAGCAGACAACCGATGCGAATGCCGTTACTACACTAATGGCCATTAAAATTGCTACACCACGAAGATGACGTGCTACAGAAGCGAAATTTAACCGACAGGAAGAAGAAGCTGTGATATGCAAATGATTAGCTTTTCAGAGCATTCACACAAGGGTGGCGCCGGTGGCGACACCTACGACGTGTTGACACGAGGAAAATTTCCAACCGATTTGTTATACACGAACAGCAGTTGACCGGTGTTGCCTGGTGAAACGTTATTGTGATGCCTCGTTAAGGAGGAGAAATGCGTACCATCACGTTTCCGACTTTGATAAACGTCGGATTGTAGCCTATCGCGATTGCGGTTTATCGTATCGCGACATTGCTGCTCGCGTTGGTCGAGATCCAATGACCGTTAACAGAATATGGAATCGGTGGCTTCAGGAGGGTAATTCGGAACGCCGTGCTGGATCCCAACGGCCTCGTATCACTAGCAGTCGAGATGACAGGCATCTTATCCGCATGGCTGTAACGGATCGTGCAGCCACGTCTCGATCCCTGAGTCAATAGACGGGGACATTTGCAAGACGACAACCATCTGCACGAACAGTTCGACGACGTTTGCAGCAGCATGGACTATCAGCTCGGAGACCATGGCTGCGGTTACCCTTGACGCTGCATCACAGACAGGAGCGCCTGCGATGGTGTACTTAACGACGAACCTGGGTGCACGAATGGCAAAACGTCATTTTTTCGCATGAATACAGGTTCTGTTTACAGCATCATGATGGTCGCATCCGTGTTTGGCGACATCGCGGTAACGCACATTGGAAGCGTGTATTCGTCATCGCCATACTGGCGTATCACCCGGCGTGATGGTGTCGGGTGCCATTAGTTACACGTCTCGGTCACCTCTTGTTCGCATTGACGGCACTTTGAACAGTGGACGTTACATTTCAGATGTGTTACGACCCGTGGCTCTACCCTTCATTCGATCTCTGGGAAACCATACATTTCAGCAAGATAATGCACGACAGGACGTTGCAGGTCCTGGACGGGCCTTTCTGGTTACAGAAAATGTTCGACTGCTGGCCAGATCTCTCACCAATTGAAAACGTCTGGTCAATGGTGGCCGAGCAACTGGCTCGTCACAATACGCCAGTCACTACTCTTGATGTACTGTGGTATCGTGTTGTAGCTGCATGGGCAGCTGTACCTGTACACGCCATCCAAGCTCTGTTTGACTCAATGCCCAGGCGTATCAAGGCCGTTATTACGGCCGGAGGTGGTTGCTCTTGGTACTGATTTCTCAGGATCTATGCATCCAAATTGCGTGAAAATGTAATCACATGTCAGTTATAGTATATTTGTCCAATGAATACCCGTTTCTCATCTGCATTTCTTCTTGGTGTAGCAATTTTAATGGCCGGTAGTGTGATAGCACGACATCGCCTGCATAGCTTCTCCTGGGCTCGTGACCATATCGGCTGGACCGACTGGGAAACCGTGGACTGGTGAGGAATGGCCCGATTTCGGTTGGTAACAACTGTTGGTAGGGTTCGAGTGTGGAGCTGATGGCTCGAAGCCATGGACCCACATTGTCAACAAGACGCTGTGCGAGCTGGTGGTGGCTCCATGATGATGTGAGCTGTGCTTACATGGAACGGAGTAGGTCCTCTGGTTCAGCGGAACCGATCATTGACTGGAAATGGTTATTTTCGCCTACTTGGAGACAATTTTCAATGATTCATTTAGTTCATGTTCCGAAACAACGATACAATTTTTATGGATGACAATGCGCCGTGCCACCGGACCAGTATTGTTCGCGGTTGGTCTGAAGAACATTCTATACAATTCGAGCGCCTGACATGAAACCCATAAACATTTATTGGACGTTACGGAGAGGTTAGTTTGTAAACAAAATTCTGCACCGGGAACACTTTCGCAATTACGGACGGCTATAGAGGCAGCAAGGTTGAGTGATTCTGCAGGGGACTTCCAACTGCTTGTTGAATCCATCACACTGCTGCATTATGTCGGCCAAAAGGAGGTCCGACACGATATCAGGAGCTAATCCCAAGACTTTTGTCGCCTCATTGTAAATCATTGCACCACCCTGCTCTGCTGACTCTCTTTATAAGTGGATCTTGTGTATTATGTTAAGTTAGAGAACCAACAAAAGTTGGTAGATAGAGCACTATGACCGCTGTCTTCTCCGACTTCTTTTTTATTTGCGCAGGCAATGGTCGCCTGTGACTGAAACAAACGGCAGGTACCTCCTGCTAACAAAAAGGACAATAGATGGGATGCACAGAATTACAGACTAATATCGTTAATATTTGCGTTCTGTGGCATTCGAGAGTATATTTTAAACTAGAACATTTGGCGGGCTGGTGTGGCCGAGCGGTTCTAGGCGCTTCAGTCTGGAACCGGGCGACCGCTACGGTCGCAGGTTCGAATCCTGCCTCGGGCATGGATGCGTGTGATGACCTTAGGTTAGTTAGATTTAAAGTAGTTCTAAGTTCTAGGGGACTGATGACCTCAGATGTTAAGTCCCATAGTGCTCAGAGCCATTTAAACCAAACTAGAATATTTTGACGTACTGGCCAAAAAAAAAATATTCTCTCAAAGAGTCAGCACAGCTTTAAGACAAACCATTTGTATGAAAAGCGATTCGTTGACGTGCAAGGTCAGAGCGCCAACTTGGGACCTGGTATTTCACAGGTAAGTGCGCCACCGACTGAGCCACCGAAGCACCGCTAATTATATGCCTTCGCAGCTGTACTTCCGCCAGTACATCTTCTCCTATCTCCAAAAATTACAGAAGTTCTGCTCCATAAAATGCAGCAATGGCACGACTAGAAGAAAGGGTATTGCAAAGAAATGGTTTAGTCCCAGACTGGAGGAAACGTTTTCGATTGATCTTGCCTACAAGAAGCAAAGGTCCCTGGTTCGAGTCCCGGTCCGGCACGCAGTTTTAATTTGTTAGAAAGTTTGAATTAGCCCTCACCCCGCTGCAGAGTGAAAAATCCATCCTGGAAACAGCTCGCTTTGTTGATACACAACAGATCTCAATCATTGGGACATATGTTTTTGAAGGTCGGCCAACCACAGCCAGAGTTCCACACGGTGAATAAAATCTACACTGACTGTTAAAATACTTTTATCATTAGGCTGGTGCATAGGTTCGTAACGTTTTTACTTTGCATGTTGGTATTCCGGTTCCTATGGGTTTATTTATCGATTGTATTTTTTTTTTCGCAGTTCACTGTTGCTGATCGATTTTACATATAGTTATTTGGAGATAATAGTGGAGTTCTGGATGCTAGAAAATGTGCCAAGTGAAGAAATTGGAACATTTCTGACATGTTCTTCTGTTTGAGGTCAACAGAGGCGTGATAGCAGCGGAGCCAGCCAGAAACATTTGCGCCGTGTATGAGGATAATGCCACTGGAAAGAGCACAATGACTCGTTTCAAGGAGAATCCTTTTGACATTAGTGACTCTCCACGTTAGGAGGAGCTTTGGGCTTTGATGAAAATCGTTTAAACCCATTAACCCACAATGATCCGCGTCAGTGTACTCGAGAACTCATAAACATGATGAACTGTGAACATTCCACAATTGTGCGACATTTGCATGCTGTGGAAAAGGTTCAAAAATCGGGTGTATGAGTACCGCATGCTCTAAGCCAAATTCACAGAACTCAGCGGATGGGCATATGTGCATCTCCACCTGCTCGTCGTAAATTGGCTTATGAACAATACCGACCATTCCGATCCTGTATCGTTACTGGTGACGAGAAATAGTGTATTTATGATAACATAAGGAAAATAAACGAATAATTGAGCCCAAACAAAGCAGTAACTCCACGTACAGAGACCTGCGAGCATCCACAAAAGGCAGTGTTATGCATCTGGTGGAACAGCGATGCTGTGATGAACTACGAACTGCTTCCCCGAACTGCTGACGTATATCGTCAAAAACTGAGACATTTTGCAGACGCAGTCCAAGAACAACGATCAGGAAAACTGCGTGGAGTGATGCTACTCCAGTATAACGCCCACTTGCATTCCTCTAAACTGTCAAAAAACACTATACAGGAGTTGAGTTGGGAAGTCATTCCATCCACCTTATTCACCTGATGTTGCGCCCTCAAATTTTTACATTTTTCACTCTCTAACGAACAGCCTTCAAGGATCTCCCTTTCCAGATGAAAATACGCTTCGAACATGGCTCGACGAGTTCTTCGCCTCAAAACCACATGTTTTTGTACAATCGCAGAATCATAAAGTTACCCCAGAGTTGGCAGAATGTTGTAAATAGTGAAGGAAAATATGTTACTGATGACTAAAGTCTCCGTTATGTGTATCTGTTGTGTTTATTAAACTTATGGGGAAACGCTGCGAACTTCTGCACCAACATAATAAAAAGTCAGTACCGGTGTCGCATGAATAGAGATGCATCTTCAGGTGACAGGTTTTTTAAACAGTCGTGGGGCGGCAGAGCGATTGCTTCGAGCCAAGTCCTATCATTCTTCGTCAAGACAGGAACAAATAGCACGCTAAAAGCGGCAGTCCATGATTAAACTGACTGGGGCCACAGAGCACCATGGCGTAGGCAGCATGGACAATCGATATTGATGCGAAACCGTCAGTGATTTTTAATAAAAGTATTTTAATGGCAGTGCGTAAGATTTCATTCACCATCAAACGCTATATACAAGCGAACAGGCGTATTCCATCTTCCTAGAATCCCAAAAGACGTTCGGCACTGTGCCACATTGTCGACTCAAAACCGTAATACAATCACACGCTGAATCTTCACAGATATGTTCTTGGCTCGATGAATTTTTTGACTAAGCATATCCAGTATGTTATATTGGACGGCGTATGCCCAACAGAAACGAAAGTAACGTCGGATGTGGCCCAGGAAAAAGTAATAGGCTCTTTATTGTTCTCAAGATAAATTATCGATTTATCACGTAGGATCAACTGGACTATTGTATTGTTCGCTGAAGATACTGCTGTCTATGGGAACGTATCTCCACTGAATGATCGTAAATAAATTTAGAAAGACATGCACAAAAATTCCGCTTGGTGAGATGAATGGAAACTCCTCAGATGCGAATAAACGCAAGAGATGCCTGAATTCCCAGCATTGCGGTAGGTGGCTTCTGCTATAAGGAAACAAATTGCCTACAGCTTGTAGTTATGTAAGAACTTGGCTGGGCAGGATATCAGCTGTGTGTGTGTGTGTGTGTTGTGTGTGTGTGTGTGTCTGTCTGTTCGCGCACTTGCTTCATCTCAACAAAACACACTGGCGCCTCTCGAGAAACATGTCGTTTTAATGTTGTTACAGTCCTGTCGCCCCAAACGACTTGGGCGGTGGTGGCCTGTCAACGATAACATGTCGGCCTTTCAGGCGAGAGATAAAAAAACGACGAACAACAGAATTTTTTTAAAAAATAAAAATTTTAAAATTACACGAAGTTTAGAAGTTAAAACTGCAATGACTTTCTTGAGGTTATCGCAAAAGATAAAAGCCACTTTTTGTGCGTCTAAGAATTCGGTAAACGCTCTCAGAAAATAAAGGAAACAAGAATTTCAAACAAAATAGTTTTACTGGCCTTCAAAGTTCAGCATCGAGTACGACACACTTCTGACACTTGCATTCCTCTAAACTGTCAAAAAACACTGTACAGGAGTTGAGTTGGGAAGTCATTCCATCCACCTTATTCACCTGATGTTGCGCCCTCAAATTTTTACATTTTTCACTCTCTAACGAACAGCCTTCAAGGATCTCCCTTTCCAGATGAAAATACGCTTCGAACATGGCTCGACGAGTTCTTCGCCTCAAAACCACATGTTTTTGTACAATCGCAGAATCATAAAGTTACCCCAGAGTTGGCAGAATGTTGTAAATAGTGAAGGAAAATATGTTACTGATGACTAAAGTCTCCGTTATGTGTATCTGTTGTGTTTATTAAACTTATGGGGAAACGCTGCGAACTTTTGCACCAACATAATAAAAAGTCAGTACCGGTGTCGCATGAATAGAGATGCATCTTCAGGTGACAGGTTTTTTAAACAGTCGTGGGGCGGCAGAGCGATTGCTTCGAGCCAAGTCCTATCATTCTTCGTCAAGACAGGAACAAATAGCACGCTAAAAGCGGCAGTCCATGATTAAACTGACTGGGGCCACAGAGCACCATGGCGTAGGCAGCATGGACAATCGATATTGATGCGAAACCGTCAGTGATTTTTAATAAAAGTATTTTAATGGCAGTGCGTAAGATTTCATTCACCATCAAACGCTATATACAAGCGAACAGGCGTATTCCATCTTCCTAGAATCCCAAAAGACGTTCGGCACTGTGCCACATTGTCGACTCAAAACCGTAATACAATCACACGCTGAATCTTCACAGATATGTTCTTGGCTCGATGAATTTTTTGACTAAGCATATCCAGTATGTTATATTGGACGGCGTATGCCCAACAGAAACGAAAGTAACGTCGGATGTGGCCCAGGAAAACGTAATAGGCTCTTTACTGTTCTCAAGATAAATTATCGATTTATCACGTAGGATCAATTGGACTATTGTATTGTTCGCTGAAGATACTGCTGTCTATGGGAACGTATCTCCATTGAATGATCGTAAATAAATTTAGAAAGACATGCACAAAAATTCCGCTTGGTGTGATGAATGGAAACTCCTCAGATGTGAATAAATGCAAGAGATGCCTGCAAGACTGAATTCCCAGCATTGCGGTAGGTGGCTTCTGCTATAAGGAAACAAATCGCCTACAGCTTGTAGTTATGTAAGAACTTGGCTGGGCAGGATATCAGCTGTGTATGTGTGTGTGTGTGTGTGTGTGTGTGTCTGTCTGTTCGCGCACTTGCTTCATCTCAACAAAACACACTGGCGCCTCTCGAGAAACATGTCGTTTTAATGTTGTTACAGTCCTGTCGCCCCAAACGACTTGGGCGGTGGTGGCCTGTCAACGATAACATGTCGGCCTTTCAGGCGAGAGATAAAAAAACGACGAACAACAGAATTTTTTTAAAAAATAAAAATTTTAAAATTACACGAAGTTTAGAAGTTAAAACTGCAATGACTTTCTTGAGGTTATCGCAAAAGATAAAAGCCACTTTTTGTGCGTCTAAGAATTCGGTAAACGCTCTCAGAAAATAAAGGAAACAAGAATTTCAAACAAAATAGTTTTACTGGCCTTCAAAGTTCAGCATCGAGTACGACACACTTCTGACACAGGTCGTAAAGCTGCTGGAAACTGTCAGCAAACGCTTCTTGTAAAATCGCTCGAAGCTCCTTTGTCACGCATGTTTGTACATCCACGTCATTACAGGAGATGCAACCTGGTGCTGTCAACACGATCCGGAGACAAGCGAAGGTCAGTGGGATGGTGGACATCGTCTTCCCCGCCTCCCAAAAAAAGCCGGCTGACAGAATCCAAGAATAAGACAACCTTGATCGCCTTTTTCGAGAGCATGGGCTCGATCCATCGTGAAGACGATCAACAGGATGCCACTGACTCGCTTAGACTCCAGAACGTACTGGTAGCACGAGATCTCATCTCCTGTAAAGCCGCGTTCACACCGGACGTGCCAAGGCGCACAAACGCAGAGCAGCACGAAACTGCGCGGAATGGAGCAAAATGTTCGTAGATGCATGCGTGTCAGTAAAAATAAAATACGAAACTGAAAATTGTAAGTGTTATTCCCGTATATATTCACATGAGATGAATGGAGAAATACGTAGATAAAATCGTCAGCGGGTGGTGCCAGAGCTGACAAGTCGGAAGATATATGGGGGAATTAAGCTTTTGATTTACATGCTGGTAGTGATCAGTAGGGTATCAATGATAAGATTCGATGACGATATTACTGTCCTCAGTGAAAGAGAGGAAGCCTTACCGGACATACTAAAAATAATGAACGGTCTGCTGAGCACAAAATATGTAGGGGCTACGTGACTACAACTTAGTAGCTAGAGTATACATAACAAAGGTGTCTAAGCGGCGTCAAATGTCCCATTGCTGCCGGCCGGGGTGGCCAAGCGGTTAAAGGCGCTACAGTCTGGATCCGCGAAACCGCTACGGTCGCAGGTTCGAATCCTGCCTCGGGCATGGATGTGTGTGATGTCCTTAGGTTAGTTAGGTTTAAGTAGTTCTAAGTTCTAGGGGACTGATGACCTTAGAAGTTAAGTCCCATAGTGCTCAGAGCCATTTGAACCTTTTTTTTTTTGTCCCATTGCTACCGTAGTTGAAAGTCTGCTTCCATACCTGTCACTTGTGGCGAACGGAATCGATATTCTTAAGAGTTCTTTCAGTAATAATAGCTACTAACGACAGAGCGTTCGCTAAAGCAGTACCAGTTCTGTTGTATGAAAATCTGTCTATAGCGCATGCCTTTGCAAAGTCTAAGAAATCGTACTTTGATTCGAATTTTACTACCTGGTAATATTTCTTTATCCACTTAAACTGGTCTTAGAACGCAGATCAATTATTCACGAAAGTAGTTACTATCAGAATGCATTACTGATGGCAAGTGATTACTACCACTAGATGGACAGCAAAAGCAACAAGTAGAAAAACAGAGCCGACCCTGTGTGCTGTTGTTAAAATATATAATTTTTTAAAATGAAGTTTTAAATATGTGTGAAACTGAACGTTAACAAACAGTTCGTGTTAACAGTTTGACTCATGACAGTGAGACGTGATGTTTTAACACAAAGACCATTCAGATTTAATGGTGGCTGATTGACAAATGGCGAGATGTGTGTTGCAAATTCGTGGAACAGAGATGAAAATTGTCTGTTATCATTTTATGACGATTTGCTATGCCCGGTTAGTTAATTATTTCAGTATTGAGTGAATCATTCATCATCAGCATTGTTTCACACCACTGAAGTGAGGAAAAATTCATTTGCGGTTCAGTATCAGTAGTTGTTGTTACGTTGCTAGGCAGAATTGTTCACTATGGCACAATGCAGATCCAGAGATAATCTACACTCCTGGAAATGGAAAAAAGAACACATTGACACCGGTGTGTCAGACCCACCATACTTGCTCCGGACACTGCGAGAGGGCTGTACAAGCAATGATCACACGCACGCACAGCGGACACACCAGGAACCGCGGTGTTGGCCGTCGAATGGCGCTAGCTGCGCAGCATTTGTGCACCGCCGCCGTCAGTGTCAGCCAGTTTGCCGTGGCATACGGAGCTCCATCGCAGTCTTTAATACTGGTAGCATGCCGCGACAGCGTGGACGTGAACCGTATGTGCAGTTGACGGACTTTGAGCGAGGGCGTATAGTGGGCATGCGGGAGGCCGGGTGGACGTACCGCCGAATTGCTCAACACGTGGGGCGTGAGGTCTCCACAGTACATCGATGTTGTCGCCAGTGGTCGGCGGAAGGTGCACGTGCCCGTCGACCTGGGACCGGACCGCAGCGACGCACGGATGCACGCCAAGACCGTAGGATCCTACGCAGTGCCGTAGGGGACCGCACCGCCACTTCCCAGCAAATTAGGGACACTGTTGCTCCTGGGGTATCGGCGAGGACCATTCGCAACCGTCTCCATGAAGCTGGCCTACGGTCCCGCACACCGTTAGGCCGTCTTCCGCTCACGCCCCAACATCGTGCAGCCCGCCTCCAGTGGTGTCGCGACAGGCGTGAATGGAGGGACGAATGGAGACGTGTCGTCTTCAGCGATGAGAGTCGCTTCTGCCTTGGTGCCAATGATGGTCGTATGCGTGTTTGGCGCCGTGCAGGTGAGCGCCACAATCAGGACTGCATACGACCGAGACACACAGGGCCAACACCTGGCATCATGGTGTGGGGAGCGATCTCCTACACTGGCCGTACACCACTGGTGATCGTCGAGGGGACACTGAATAGTGTACGGTACATCCAAACCGTCATCGAACCCATCGTTCTAACATTCCTAGACCGGCAAGGGAACTTGCTGTTCCAACAGGACAATGCACGTCCGCATGTATCCCATGCCACCCAACGTGCTCTAGAAGGTGTAAGTCAACTACCCTGGCCAGCAAGATCTCCGGATCTGTCCCCCATTGAGCATGTTTGGGACTGGATGAAGCGTCGTCTCACGCGGTCTGCACGTCCAGCACGAACGCTGGTCCAACTGAGGCGCCAGGTGGAAATGGCATGGCAAGCCGTCCCACAGGACTACATCCAGCATCTCTACGATCGTCTCCATGGGAGAATAGCAGCCTGCATTGCTGCGAAAGGTGGATATACACTGTACTAGTGCCGACATTGTGCATGCTCTGTTGCCTGTGTCTATGTGCCTGTGGTTCTGTCAGTGTGATCATGTGATGTATCTGACCCCAGGAATGTGTCAATAAAGTTTCCCCTTCCTGGGACAATGAATTCACGGTGTTCTTATTTCAATTTCCAGGAGTGTATAATGCTATTTTGCTTTTGTGCGTCAAGATATTATTTCGGCAAAACACTCCTTTCAATGCTCAATGTTTATCAGATCACTCTTTCAATTAAAATGTTCACAGTTAATTAATTTTGATCATCAACTATCACACAGTTCAACTAATGATAAAGTCAACACGTGAGATTTCCATAACTGATGAACAATTTTATTGTTCCTTCTTAGCAGTTTGTTTATAATCATCACACCACACACACACTGATGGATCAGATCAATTACGATTCTTTTCAGTTCGGTGATTGTGTCAATTATGACAACTTTTACAATCGGCGTATTTGTATTATCTTCGTGTGGTTGAATTAATGTTTCCTACTCCAGGCTAATCAGGTATTGCAGCCTTCGATACTATGTCCATTCTTTGTTGTAACTGTTCAGTTTGATGAAGGGTGAGTCCAACAATAATATCTCCAATAATTAAAGTTCATTAATGAGTCGTACACCATCAGAATATCACTTCAGTTCAAGTTCTCAAGTCAGAATAACAGAACAAAGTCTGCCCATCTCTATCACACAATATTACTTTTTCTTTAATAGAAACAATCTTGTAATGTTCTGTTTGTAGTACTATAACAAACGGTGCTCTCTCTTGACTTGATAGCAAGCAAGCTAGCAAGCTTCTAACTTTTCCATGATCAAGCGCTGTAGACGCATTGAATTTCCTTTTCGCCGTGTTTGCAACATTCTTTCACAATAAATGTTATCTCTGACTGACATATTACTTTGTACTTAACTTCCATCATACTGATTTCCAGTTATTACTGAGATGTTTGATAGCTAATTAAAAATAACCTTTCTTTCTTTCTACTTTTATATCATGACATACTCAATAATTATTGAAATTGGTGTTCATCAAAACTTTAAGGTGTTATATTATTGTCAAAGTTGTCGTACTTGTCAAGATAACACTGTTCCCTACTTTAAATTATCATGACATTCTTATTTGGGTTTTCAGGTTTCTTGGGGTGTTACATTACCCACTGATCGATCTTAATCATAATGTAAGGACACTCAAAACCTGAATCATATTCTCTACTGTCAAGACACTTCATGCAAAAGATCATTTTCAGTTTCATCAGATGCTACATCCACACGGTCTTTACAGGATTTTATCAACTTTGTTGGTATGAGGTATTACTTTGGTTACTGATATTGTCAGGTAAAGATTGAACACGATGATTAGAGTCAATGGCATAACTAACATCACTTGTTACAGAAGGAACATAAAACACGTTACTGTCAAAATTACACTTCCTGCTTAGATCCTCTTTCACTTCATTCCACCAATTGGGATACAAATTGACTAACCACAGCTAACTTATTCCAGAATACACATTTATCTATGTTAATATCAATCTGGTCCCAAACAAACTTCAAAAAGTTTTCACCTTTATTCTCCAGGCTATCAGATAACCCACCTTTACTGTGTGGATCATTACTCTGCATGACATTAATGAAAAGCTGTTTTGACTGGACTGGTATTCCATGATTCTCACTTACATCATCACATACATCACTTACCTTACCCGTATTGTCAACGTCATTTACAGATAACACTGAAACTTCATTATTTTTAAACTCCACAAACACCTGATACTCATCATCATCATATTCCTCCAAAATTACCTCATCGAGAACATCACTAACAACACAAGTCTCATCTCTGTCAAAGTCACTTACCTCACCTACATTCTTTTGCAAGAAGCTACCAGTCTCAGACTTTCCAACCTCAGTTATTTCACAGCTCTCATTCACATATACATCAGAAATACAACCTAGTACAGATCCAATACGGTCATTATCGGATTTACATACATCAATAACACTGTTTCCCGACCAAGAGAAGAAATCAGTACATACTACATCAAAATTCTCACTACTCTCACATTCTGGTTTGTGATTAGCACCTACATCACCATAACTAAACATAGTATCCCCAAATTTGTGATCCAAACATAAGTGAGAAATTTGATATTCCTTCTGTTCATTTTCAGATACATGTGCCATATCATTTGCACTGTTATTATTGTCTAATTGCAAGTGTAACACAGGGGTCCTCTGCTTGTTGTGTTTCCTCACCCCAAAAATGTGGCCCTTCATTTAGGCGAACTGCCGTTTCCCAAGCAGTTGTGTCTAGAATTGTTTCTTCTATTAAAATACCCATGGTTATGCTCATTATTCATATCCTGAAAATGTTCAAAATTTCTCTATTGACGCTTTGATCCTGATAGAAGTTACCATTATCTCCATTTCTGTAATTATTCTTATTGTGATTTCTGTCATTCCGATTATTATGATACATACCTCTTTCTACTTCCCTATCCAGCCTGTCAACGTATTGTAAAATTTTTTCAGGACACTCATCAGGTTCATGTATTAAATCCCACTGCAACCTTCCTGGTAATCTCGTTTTAAGTGCATCAGTCAAGGTCATTTCAACAAATGGCTTGTGAAGGTGAGTTAATTTTTTAAGTTGATTCTTACAAAACTCTTTCAAAGTACTTTCCCTATTCCTATAATTAGAACCACTCAAAAACTCACTTTTGATTCTCCCCTGTTCAGCTACTGACCAAAATTTATTTAAAAACCTTTTCTTGGAATTTTGATATGTTTTCCACTAACTTAAATTTAAATTTACCAATGATAGAGCTTGACCTTCAAGATATCTTTTAACAAATTTAATTTTTTGATTGTCATTCATGCCTGACACAAAACTATCTCTACAGTGGGCAGAAAATCCGCTGGATGTAAATTGTCTGATGGAAAACTTTTGATTGGAGTGTTGGACCATGCAATACCATTGTTTGCACACAGACTTTGGTTCCCACATGTTTCCTCAACTGCTGAAATTTTATTGATCTAAAACAGTTACATTAGTTTGCATATTGTTTTCATCATCATCATCATCATCATCATTTAAGACTGATTATGCCTTTCAGCGTTCAGTCTGGAGCATAGCCCCCCTTATACAGTTCCTCCATGATCCCCTATTCAGTGCTAACATTGATGCCTCTTCTGATGTTAAACCTATTACTTCAAAATCATTCTTAACCGAATCCAGGAATCTTCTCCTCGGTCTGCCCCGACTCCTCCTACCCTCTACTGCTGAATCCATGAGTCTCTTGGGTAACCTTGCTTCTCCCATGCGTGTAACAGGACCCCACCATCTAAGCCTGTTCGCCCTGACTGCTACATCTATAGAGTTCATTCCCAGTTTTTCTTTGATTTCCTCATTGTGGACACCCTCCTGCCATTGTTCCCATCTACTAGCACCTGCAATCATCCTAGCTACTTTCATATCCGTAACCTCAACCTTGTTGATAAGGTAACCTGAATCCACCCAGCTTTCGCTCCCATACAACAAAGTTGGTCGAAAGATTGAACGGTGCACAGATAACTTAGTCTTGGTACTGACTTCCTTCTTGCAGAAGAGAGTAGATCGTAGCTGAGCGCTCACTGCATTAGCTTTGCTACACCTCGCTTCCAGTTCTTTCACTATGTTGCCATCCTGTGAGAATATGCATCCTAAGTACTTGAAAAAGTCCACATGTTCTAACTTTGTTCCTCCTATTTGGCACTCAATCCGTTTATATTTCTTTCCCACTGACATTACTTTCGTTTTGGAGATGCTAATCTTCATACCATAGTCCTTACATTTCTGATCAAGCTCTGAAATATTACTTTGCAAACTTTCAATCGAATCTGCCATCACAACTAAGTCATCCGCATATGTAAGACTGCTTATTTTGTGTTCACATATCTTAATCTCACCCAGCCAGTCTGTTGTTTTCAACATATGATCCATAAATAACATGAACAGTGGAGACAGGTTGCAGCCTTGTCTTACCCCTGAAACTACTCTGAACCATGAACTCAATTTACCGTCAACTCTAACTGCTGCCTGACTATCCATGTAAAGAACTTTAATTGCTTGCAAAAGTTTGCCTCCTATTCCATAATATTGTAGAACAGACAATAACTTCCTCCTAGGAACCCGGTCATATGCCTTTTCTAGATCTATAAAGCATAGATACAATTCCCTGTTCCACTCATAACACTTCTCCATTATTTGCCTTAAGCTAAAGATCTGGTCCTGACAACCTCTAAGAGGCCTAAACCCACACTGATTTTCATCCAATTGGTCCTCAACTAATACTCGCACTTTCCTTTCAACAATACCTGAGAAGATTTTACCCACAACGCTGATTAAAGAGATACCTCTGTAGTTGTTACAATCTTTTCTGTTTCCATGTTTAAAGATTGGTGTGATTACTGCTTTTGTCCAGTCTGATGGAACCTGTCCCGACTCCCAGGCCATTTCAATTATCCTGTGTAGCCATTTAAGACCTGACATTCCACTGTATTTGATGAGTTCCGACTTAATTTCATCCACCCCAGCCGCTTTATTGCACTGCAATCTATTGACCATTTTTTCCACTTCCTCAAATGTGATCCTATTTCCATCATCATTCCTATCCCATTCTACCTCGAAATCTGAAACATTACTGATCGCATTTTCACCTACATTGAGCAACTCTTCAAAATATTCCCTCCATCTGCCCAAGGCATCCACAGGATTCACCAGCAGTTTTCCTGACCTGTCCAAAATACTTGTCATTTCCTTCTTACCTCCCTTTCGAAGACTGCTAATTACACTCCAGAATGGTTTTCCAGTAGCTTGACCCATAGTCTCCAACCTGTTTCCAAAGTCTTCCCACGATTTCTTCTTGGATGCTGCAATTATCTGTTTGGCTTTGTTTCTTTCTTCAACATAACTTTCTCTGTCTACCTGGGTTCTGGTATGTAGCCATTTTTGATACGCCTTCTTTTTCCTTTTACAGGCTGCCTTGACTGTATCATTCCACCAAGCTGTTTGCTTCATCCTACTTTTACACACTACTGTTCCAAGACATTCTTTAGCCACTTCTAGTACTGTGTCTCTGTATCTTGTCCATTCCTTTTCCAATGACTGTAATTGACTACATTCAACTAACTGGTACCTTTCTGAGATCGATGTTATGTACTTGTGCCTGATTTCCTTATCCTGAAGTTTCTCCACTCTTATCCTCCTACACATGAACCTGACCTCCTGCACTTTCGGCCTCACAATCCCAATTTCACTGCAGATTAAATAATGATCAGTGTCATCAAAGAATCCCCTGAATACACGTGTGTCCCTCACAGCCTTCCTGAATTCCTGATCTGTTATTATATAGTCAATGACAGATCTGGTTCCCCTGCCTTCCCAAGTATACCGGTGAATGTTCTTATGTTTAAAAAAGGAGTTTGTGATTACTAAGCCCATACTGGCACAGAAATCCAAGAGTTGTTTCCCGTTCCTGTTGGCCTCCATATCCTCTCCAAATTTACCCTTAACCTTTTCATACCCTTCTGTTCGATTTCCAATCCTGGCGTTAAAATCACCCATGAGCAGAACACTGTCCTTGTCCTTTACTCTAACAACTACATCACTGAGTGCCTCATAAAAACTATCCATCTTATCTTGATCTGTCCCTTCACAATGCGAATATACTGACACAATCCTAATTTTCTTGCTAGACACTGTCAAATCTATCCACATCAGTCGTTCGTTTACATACCTTATTGCAACTACGCTGGGTTCCATTTCTTTCCTGATGTAAAGCCCTACACCCCATTGTGCTATTCCTGCTTTGACTCCTGACAGGTAGACCTTGTATTTTCCCACTTCCTCTTCTTTCTCACCCCTTACCCGAATGTCACTAACAGCTAAAACGTCCAGCCCCATCTTACTTGCAGCCTCTGCCAGCTCTACCTTCTTCCCAGAGTAGCCCCCATTGATATTAATAGCTCCCCATCTCATTACCATTTGCTTGCCAAGTCGTATCTTAGGAGTCCCTGGTTTGTCAGTTAGAGGTGGGACTCCGTCACCTCCAAAGGTCCGAGGCATTTTGCTCTGATTGTTGCCAGCATCATATTTAAAGTAACAGGGAAGCAGGTTGCTAGCCTTACTTGCCCCGAGTCCCATTGGGTTTTACCCCTAACGGCTGAGGGACTAACCGGTGGATTTCGTAGTCTTTGCCGTATGAGCACAAAGGTGACCACGACTCAGAATATGTCCGAGATGCCCAGCCTTATTCCAAAGTAACTGGTATCCCGACTGTCGGGACCACTTACTTGGCCACTCATACGTTACCTGTGGTTCATGAACTAGGACATGACTACAGGAAATGTTTTCAACATTTAAAATTTTTTTGTTTTAAACAGGCGATGTTTTGTTCCATTTTTTCCGCTACAGCCTTCTGTTCAGCTCTGATGCCATCAATATTCTTCTATTGTCTTGCCAATTCAACGAAACAATAAATTTATTTTCTAAAAAATCAAATTTTTCATCTACAGTTTTTACCCCCTCTATCAACCCATTTTTTAGCTCTGAAGCTTGATTATTAATTTGGTGCATTTGATCTTTTACCCTGTCCATTTTACTGCTGTTTTCAGTTCTTATTTCAGTTAATAATAATTAATAATTGCTGTAAATTTGCTATGGCTATCTGTCTTCATTTCCTCTAGTTTTGCCAAAATTAACTGCAAAATATCAGTTTTTACTGTTTTTTTGCTGACTATGATTTCACTCGGCTCAGACGTGTCCTGACTGGATCCTGCGCTTTCACTTCTACCTTGCTCCTACCCTCATCTGCATTCATTTCGTTAACAAGCACACAAGTCCACAAACAAATTAACTTCACAAATAGTCTGTACTTATCTTTCTTTTTTGATGTCCATGGTTACGGTTGTAAAGTCCTGTTTCATTCGATGCGGTCCATCATTATTGGTAGTACATCATCACTGTTGATGTAACGTACTTTGTTGGGCAGCCCTTGGTCTTCTTTCTTTGTGTGATTGGTAATCTATTCATACATAATCTGCAAATGACGAAAATCAATCTCCCTGCTTCTGAGACAGACTCAATTTCATTATTAGTCAAATGATCCAGACGCCACTGTCACTTGTAATCTCCTCCTCCCACTATCTGTTGTTGTCACTGTCTTTATGGTTAACTCTTTTAATAAGTTTTGAGAAGAGTAAGATTTACAATAATGTTTTTTACTTGAGTGAGATTTTCACTCTGCAGTGGAGTGCGCACTGATATGAAACTTCCTGACAGATTAAAACTATGTGCCAGACCAAGGCTCGAACTTGGCACCTTTGCCTTTCTTGAGCAAGTGCTCTATCAACTGAGCTACCCAAGCATGACTCACTATCCGTCCTCACAACTTTAACTCTCCCAGTACTTCGTCTCCTACTTTCCAGAACTAGTACTCCAGGAAGAAAGGATATTGTGCAGACATGGCTTAGCCACAGCATGAGGGATGTTTCCAGAATGAGATTTTCACTCTGCAGTGGAGTGAGTGCTGATACGAAACTTCCTAACAGATTACAACTGTGTGCCGAACCAAGACATGAACTCGGTACCTCTGCTTTTTATAGGCAAGTGCTCTACTAAATGAGCTACCCAACCTTCTATGATGTTTGAATGTTAGGAGACGAGGTACGGGTATAATTGAAGCTGTGAGTAGGGGTCATAAATTGTGCTTGGT
Organism: Schistocerca cancellata; assembly: GCF_023864275.1. Lineage (NCBI taxonomy): Eukaryota > Metazoa > Arthropoda > Insecta > Orthoptera > Acrididae > Schistocerca > Schistocerca cancellata. The sequence goes on from NC_064627.1 coordinate 280,351,620, forward strand.
TAGCTCAGTCGGTAGAGCAGTTGCTCGCAAAAGCAAAAGGTATCAAGTTCGAGTCTCAGTCTGGCACAAAGGTTTAACCAGTCAGGAAGTTTCATACCAATGCACACTCCACTGCTGAGTGAAAATCTCAGTCTGGTACATCCTCCAGGCCGTGGCTAAGCCATGTCTCCACAATATCCTTTCTTCCAGGGGTGCCAGTTCTGCAAGGTTCACAGAAGAGCTTCTGTGAAGTTTGGAAGATAGGAGATGAGGTACTGGCAGAATTGAAGCTGTGAGGAGAGGTCGTGAGTCATGCTTGGATAGCTCAGTTGGTAGAGCACTTGCTCGTGAAAGGCAAAGGTCTCGTGTTCGAGTAACAGTCCGGCACACAGCTTTAATCTGTCAGGAAGTTTCAACTTTTTACTTATCTTCTTTTCTCATAGTTGGCTTCAGTTTTTCATGTCTAGGGGCTGATTCTTGAACTGAAATTTTCATGTTTTAGGATCTCATGGTTCCAATTGACATAATTAACTCTGAAGTAAGACTGTGCAATTTTTTTGTTTTCATGGTAATTTTATTGTCTCGCGTTTTTCTATATCACACTGTCTTTTGAATTTTCACATTACCAAAGCCGAAATTACATTGTTCCACTCAAACATAAAAATCACATTTGATCACATCAGAAGCATGCCCACTACTACTTCACTATGTGATAATAACAATATTTCAAAGGGTTTTCACATTTTCTTGCAATATCAATTTCTATTACTTTATAATATTATTTTATAAATTAATCAAGAAATAAACATAATAGATAGTATCAGATTGTGTAGTTAATAATAGAAATTTTAAGTCTGACAAAATTTCGTAATTTCAAATGGCTCTAAAAGAAAGTAATTTCAACTGTACGTTCAGAGCTATTACATATGGATTGTAACAAAGAAAATAAAGTAACTTATTTTTACAGATTTTAACTTGAAATATAATACATTGTGTACAAAATCATATGAATTTTTTTTTAGAAAAACAACTGAGATAATATTAATCTGTTCAAAATTTGACAATATTTTTAATGTAATTCTTCATGCTTTCCAGGCGATCTGTTGACATCTTGGATATTCGGGAATCCAGCCGGATGTTCGCGTCGTTCTCGCACGATATTTCAACAGCGTGCCTCGCTGTCTTCTTCAGGTGCTACCTGAGACTGGTCCTTGGGTCGATCGAGTCCAGTATTTATGCCTAGGAGGAGCTGGGCGTTCCCTAATCGGTCCGCGTCGGGTCGAGTGTTCCATCTGTGGTCCGCGCCCGCCAGACTCGGCTTCAATGGACCCCTCCAGTCGCAGATGTTCCGACTGCCGTCGGCGCCCGTTCTGGCCGTCCTCAACGGATGTGGTTATCATCTGCGGTGTGTCAGACCTGGTCTGAGATGTTGGGTACTCTATCTCCTGACTGTTACTATGATTTCCACTTCTGTTTCGTGCTGGGCGCTCCCTAATCGGTCCGCGCCGCGTCGTGTGTTCCCTCTGAGGTCCGCGCCCGCCAGACGCGGCTACATTGTCCCTCTCTGGTCGCTGGTGTTCCCTCCGCCGTCCGCGCCCGGCCTGGCCGTCTTCTGAAGTCGAGTTCATGATCTGGGGTGTGTCAGATCTGGTCTCCAATGTCAGACACCTTGTCTCACGGCTATTCTCTCGGTCTCCACTTCTATTTCTTGTAGAATCCCTGAGTGTCCTGCGTTGAGTTTTCACAAGCTCAAGCGCTGGATTCCAGGCAGTGCTGATTTGGTATCCCGAGTCACGGTTGATTAGATTGTCTGTGACCTTAATCTCAATGGCTTCTTTAATGACACTGTCCCAAAATCTTGAGGTCTGTGTCACAATCTTGGTGTCATTGTAATCCACTGAATGACCAAGTTCCAGACAATGCTCTGCTATGGCTGATTTAGTTGCCTGCCTGAGTCTGGTATGTCTCTGGTGTTCTTTACACCTGATGTTCACAGTTCTGATGGTCTGGCCAATGTATGACATCCCACACTGGCATGGTATGTTGTAAATACCTGGCTTGCGTAGCCCCAGGTCATCTTTTACATTCCCCAGCATAGCCCCAATTTTGGTGGGTGGGCAAAATATGCTCTTGATGTCATATTTCTGGAGAATCCTGCTGATCTTGGCAGAGATAAGTCCGGCATATGGCAGGTATGCCATCTTCTTTGCCTCTTCTGGTTCTTCTTCTTGATCCTTTGGCCGGTTAGCAGGTTGAAGTGCCTTCTGGATATCTCTAGAGGAGTACCCATTCCTGCTGAACACTGATTGTAAGTGTTCTATTTCTGTGGCCAGACTATCAGTATCTGACAGAGTTTGTGCTCTGTGGACCAGTGTTTTGAGCACTCCATTCTTCTGTGCCGGATGGTGGCAACTGCTGGCTTGTAGGTATAAGTCAGTGTGAGTAGGTTTGCGGTACACACTGTGTCCAAATGTGCCATCTGCCTTTCTCTTCACCAGAACATCCAAGAACGGAACTAGTCCATCCTTCTCCATTTCCATTGTGAACTGAATGTTCAGATGGCAAGAGTTCAGACGTAGCAGGAACTCATCTAACTTCTCTCTGCCATGGGGCCAGATGACAAAGGTATCATCCACATACCGAAAAAAGCACTTGGGCTGATATGTGGCTGAAGAGAGTGCCTCCTCTTCAAACCTTTCCATAAATAGGTTGGCCACCACTGGTGATAGAGGGCTGCCCATAGCCACCCCTTCTGTTTGTTCATAAAATTGACCCCCATATAGGAAGTACGTCAAGGTGAGTACATGCCTGAATAGATCAAGGAGAGCCCCATTGAACTTCTCTCCAATAAGCTCAAGTGACTCCTTCAGTGGTACCCGTATGAAGAGAGACACCACATCGAAACTAACCATGATGTCTGTGTCTGTGATGTGTTGCTGGCCCAGTCGTTGCAGGAAATCGTCTGAGTTCCGGATGTGATGTGCACATTTACCCACATGTGGTGTCAACATCATCTTCAGGTATTTCGCAGTAGGGTAAGTTGCTGCGCCAATATTGCTGACAATAGGTCGCGGTCGGAACATCTGCGACTGGAGGGGTCCATTGAAGCCGAGTCTGGCGGGCGCGGACCACAGATGGAACACTCGACCCGGCGCGGACCGATTAGGGAACGCCCAGCTCCTCCCAGGCATAAATACTGGACTGGATCGACGACCTGGCGTGTGGCAACTAGCCCGACACTTCACCAGGGAGAAAATATACACGCCAACACTTCAAGGGCCCGACGGACCTGCATACTCAGCGGAAGAGAAAGCAGAACTAATGGCCCGAACACTCGCAGCATCATTCACACCGAACCTGGTATCATCAGATCCAGCGTTCACACTTGCTACTGACCAAGAGGTTACACGCATTCTAGCCCAACCATCGCGCGACGACATTCGACATGCTAGCACAGCCGAAGTCTCCTGGGCCATAATGCATTCCGCTGCTAGGAAAGCCCCTGGTCATGATGGCATTCAAAACCGTGTCCTCCAGGAGTTCACGGATAAAGCAACTGAGTACCTAACACACATAACGAATGCCATACTAAAACACCAACACTTCCCCGCCTTTTGGAAGACGGCCAAGGTCCTGATGTTCAGGAAGCCGGGGAAAGACCACAGCCTCCCACAAAATTACCAACCCATCAGCCTTCTGAGCTCGCTCAGTAAGATTGTTGAGAAGGTGATTCTCAAACGCATCACTAGGCACTGCATAACAAATGACATCCTGAGACCGGAGCAATTCGGCTTCAGAAATCACCACTCCACAACACAACAACTCCTACGGGTCGTTGAACACATAACACATGGCTTCAACATAAACAAAGCTACAGGGGCAGTGTTCCTGGACATCGAAAATGCTTTCGACCGTCTATGGCACAACGGCCTCATCCGCAAACTCAGCGACGCGGGATTCCCCGACGGGCTGCTGCGTCTAATACACTCATACCTCACAGACAGGAGTTTCAACACTGACGTGCAGGGAAAACAGTCAACACGACACGGTATACACGCGGGAGTACCCCAGGGAAGCATCCTAGGGCCCCTACTGTTTAACCTCTACATAAACGATCTCCCAACCACACACAACACAATGATGGCAATCTACGCGGATGACACAGCCATCCTTGCGCAAGACTGGAAACCATCAAACATTACGTCACGCCTACAGACTGCACTCAGAGTGGCCGAGCCTTGGTTGGAGAAATGGCGTGTTAGAGTAAACGTCGACAAGTGCGAAGCCGTTCTGTTCACGAGAAGACCGAAGCAACTGCGCAAACACCGCTACTGCAGACCAATAACTCTACATGCACGTCCAATACGTTTCCGCGAGAAAGTCAAATACCTCGGTGTCTGGCTGGACCGGAAATTACTCTGGGGGGACCACATACAACACATGACCAACCGAGCTAGCGCGAGGCTCAAACAGCTCTATCCTATGCTCAACAGGCGTAGCACACTGAACAGAAGGGTGTCGAGGTCCATGTACATGACACTTATCCGACCCCTGATGACGTACGCAGCTCCCGTCTGGGGATACGCTGCGCCTACATGCCTGCGCCGTCTGCAGCTCATACAAAACAAGGTACTCAAAATCATAAGCAATGCTCCACGATACACATGCATCGCGGACCTTCACCGGGAATACCGACTTGAGACTCTCACGGAGGTAATCCACAAACTCACCACAAGACTATACAGAAACTCCAGTCATTCGCAGAACCCGTTTATTCTGAATCTGGGGAACTACGACCACAACCATAGATGGAAACATAAAAGACCAAAAGACATACTTGCAAGGACATAACATCTACGGCCAAGCTTACGCAAACATAACGGCACAGGCGAGCCCCTGTTAATCAGACGCATTTACTGGATATCCAGCTGAAATACACTGCCGAATAACTGGCACCATACAGGGAAGCCGTACCGTACACTGCATGCAAACAAGCTCCACACATCCCCCACACAGTGAGATGATCTATGGCCGATCTCCCACTACTGTATAACGATATTGATTGTTCCAGGAAAGTAGCAGCCGCAGCAACTGGGACACATCGCCATCGCCTGTCACGGTAATGATGCATGATACCTATACTAACAAATCCAACCTTGCATGAACTATCGCAGCTAGTAAGCCACTACTGCTCTTACTACCCATCCCACTGTCGCAGAGGTTTTTTTCCCACGGCACGAGCCATGGCACTTTTTTCCCTCTGCTCTTCAAATCGCTACCCTCACTCGCATTTCGTCCACTATCTATCACCTGATGGACCGTGTTAATGCATAGCCTTACCCAGACGCACGGACAACATCACAGCCCAGCATCCTGTGATCCACCCACTAGATAACTAACATGTTTACGGAGGTGACAGTAGAACTTTTGGTTTGGTCACCACGTTGGTGCGGGCGTGGAGGGGCCCCATCTCTCTATTTAAAAATTTAAAACCCAAGGACCAGTCTCAGGTAGCACCTGAAGAAGACAGCGAGGCACGCTGTTGAAATATCGTGCGAGAACGACGTGAACATCCGGCTGGATTCCCGAATATCCAAGATGTCAATATTTTTAGTATCAACTACTTCTGTTGAAGAAAAGTAAAGCTAGAGAAGGGTGTCCCTTTGCGAGATGTTATCTGGTATATAAGTCCAGGATAAAAGGATATCAATGATAAGATTCTCCAATGAGATTGCTATCCTCTGTGGAAGAGTGAAAGAATTATGAGAACTGTTGGTTGAGATAAACAGTCTACTGAGCTTGGAATAGGATTGAAAGTGAACTGAAGACAGATGGAAGTATTGAGGAGCAGCAAAAATGAGATTAGTGATAAACTTAACATCAAAACCAGGGACCACATAGTAGATGAAGTGAAGGAATTCTGCTACCTTCGATGCAAATAAAATGTGTTTGATGAATCAAGGAGGACCTATGCAGACCAAAAAGGCTTGACTTGAAACAGAAATTATTGAGGAAGTACATCTTGTAATTTAGCAGATCAAAACAAACACCATACTGAAGCGATCAATATCATAGTTATGATACTACATGATCCACGCTTTGTTTTGCTCACAAAAAAGGAAACTTATGGTCTCATCTGAAAACATAAGTTGATTGCTTGTGAAAACATCAGAATACATTGTAACTCATGTAGTGTGCCATTGAATATATAATTCATGTAATGATCATGAAATATGTAAAAACTAAAGACGAATGTGGTGTAAATATACTAGTATTTGTTGTTCCAAGCATAATTTGTGATGTCTTCTATACTACACTAATCTCAACTATATATAGTGCAGTACAAATATTATCAAAATTGATCACTCAGTAATTAAGAACATTTGAGTATTATTGTAACCACGAATATTTAAATTTTTCAAATGTAAATATGAAATATTTTATTATTTTGAGTAATCAGTTTATGTATACCAGTCATCTTGTTCACCAAATTGTAAAGCAATTGATTTAGTGTAAAATTCTGTGATTAAACTTTTTAAAAATTGTATATTCAACAATAGCTGTATAAATTGTGATTGTAGTAATATATAAACAGCCAAGAACCTGAGCCCATGTGTCTCAGTCTCAGGCTTAGTCTCCATTAGTCAGTGGCAATTTTGCTGGTTTGGTCAATTTTTGTATATGCAGTGTTCAGAAAATTTCTTAAATGTACTAAAATTTGGAGTCTTAAGTCAGACAAGGTGTTCAGCTTTTTATCTGAACATCAGAAAACACCTCAAACTAAAGAAACCTGCACTCTTTTCAGTTAAAAGCAATGTGCAGTTTTTCCAGAAAGATTTCAGCTAAAAGCTAAGATTTCTTAATATGAACTGTATATCACTGCTGTGTCATCAACTTCCTGTTTTTAAAAGCTTCTCTTTGATGAATCAATTGAAGCACTACATGAAGTTATAAATTTTCATATTTATAAATTGTTAATGCAGTAATATTACAATCTGGAGCACAGCACTGTAGGAAAGGTAATCATGAATTGTGGAAAAATTGGGAAAGAAGAGAATCAAGTCCCTCATCAGATCTGGCAAGTACAGTATTAAATGGAAAATACAAGAAGAAGGGACAGAATTATGGAATGTGTTAATGACATCAGGAAATAGTGTCATTAGTACTAGATGAGACCATAGAAAGCAAAATTTGTAGGTTAGGACAGTGAGTGGAGCAGATACGGGGTGACCTATATGAAACAGACATTTTTTGATTGGCTCATGCACTGCTGTTGGTGGTGGCAAGCAGACAGTTGATACGTCATTCATATCAAAACTTTCTGCCATTTCAGTAGCAAGGAAAAAATGGGTGGTAGAGCAATGCATGTTCTCACACAATAACATTGTTCTAAATGCAGAGTCTGTTATTAAAATGCATAGGATATTTCACTGGATATTATTTGCACAGCTCCAAGTCACAATCAACTCCCATGAAGGGGTACAGCTTTCAGATTTACAGGAAACATGCTTAAGAAGATGCCACTAAGCCATGATGAAAAAAAGAGAAAACCTGAGAATGTTGCCATTGTGAGAGAAGCAATCATGAGGAGGTGCATTTTCACTTTCAGTTAACAAGCAAACATAACTGTTGTTTTGAGAGCACTGAACAGCCTTGTGTAGTTAATGAAAGGCCTCATCATACCCCATTGTCACTGTGTGGTAGCTGCTGTTCATGTAATTGGATCTTATTCTTTTGAGGAGGACAGTATGACAGTGACAGTGAACCCCAAACACTAGGTACACATTGTTGCATATTTAGAAAATAAATAAGTTTGCTAGAAATTACAAAGAAACTGGTAACAGCAGGGTGCAATTGGGCATATTAGGACGTCAACATGGAGCTCACATGAAGGAGCTGCAACGTGTGGCAAAGTGTTGGCAGTAACAAAATAGGGTCACATGTGGCCTAACAGTGTGGTGGCCACAAAGCAAGCTCGGGAGGTATGATGTGGGCTGCCCTGCAGTATGGAGGTAGTGGCATCAGTGCCCGATGAAAGAGTTACAGTTCAGACATTGCTCCAAGAGCACAATTCCAGTCCCGGGGACTTTGGATTTGCTCACATTCACACTTAGCAATGTGAAACTTAGCCAGGGAAACTGATAGCAATGCATTGAGTCATTCATTCACTCTCTGCTCAGATGAGCATTAATGATTGTTGTTGTTCAAATTTTGCTTTTAGCTTGCATATTTGCCAAAAAAATTCCATAATTCCTTCAAAACATTCCGTTAGCCACCTCCACATTAGCTGACTGGATGCACTTTCCTCAGTCTTTATATCATTAAACGTCTACACCACTTATTGGATGCGAGAACATGTAGAACACATTGTTCCTGCCATTAATGCAGAGACAATTGATAAACACAAGGACTGTTGATTATCAATAGGATGGTGCAACATTGGACTCTGTAAATCCATCCATGGCTGTTGTGAAGAACATTTCTCATTTTGATGTTGTGTCATGACCAAATGCTCCTGCAAGGAAAAGCTCACAAGTGTACAAGTCTAGTGAGACTTGTCCACTTGTGAGCTTTTCCTTGCAGGAGCATTAAAAGAAGTACGTCTATTTTAGCAAACCCCAAAGTTCAGTGGAATTGAAAACTGCCATTAAAGAACAAGTGAGTGTGATAGGTCAATGCCTGTTGGATCAACTTATGAGTAACTTCTGGCAGAGAACAGAAGAAGAGAATGGCCACCAACTGGGTGACATAGCTTTTGTGAGAGTTTAAATCAAATAGAGGATGACAACTGTTGATTTTGTATAAGTAAAAAGTTTTGTTGTTAAAAATCAAGATAATACTGTTCATTTTAAAACTGACCCATTTTCTGTAGGCAATAACTAAGGAAATTGTGTGTAGTTGTTACTTTTGAAGAGACTGGTGCAGGAGAGGAAATTTGGTGGACCACATCAAATCAGTCAAGAGACTGATGACCCAATTCTGTAATAATAAAAATGTGAGCCTACTGCATAGGCAGTTAGTGTGGAAGGAGGATGTGTGGAGACCCCCAGAGACATATCCAAAGAGTAGTATTCACTGCCCTCATCAGCAGTGAAGGTTGTTGAGTTTGGTTGGAAGGTGGGAGTGTGTTCTTCGGAATCTGTGGTGCAGAATCTACATCTACATGCATCCTCTACAAACCAACATAAAGAGCAAGGAAGAGGTTTTTCTCATGGTATCACATGTTCCAGTTTCTTCCTGATTCAATAGTGTGTGGGGCATGGTAAGAATGAATCCCTGTGTGTGATGTAATTAGTCTTGTCTTGTCTTCACAATCCCTTTAGAAGTGAAACATAACAGGCTGAAAAATTCGTTAGATTTGTCTCTTAATATTGGATCTTGAAACTCTGTAAGTAAGCTCTCACAGGAAAGTGGTATTTATGTTCATGAGTTTGTCAGTTGAGGTTTTTCGAAATTTCCAGTTCGCTCTCAAATGACTCAGATATGTGCCCATTTGTGCTGCTGTTCTTTGTATATGTTTAATACATACTAAAGAACCAAAGAAACTGGTACACCTGCCTAATATCATCTAGGGCCTCCACTAGCACGTAGAAGTGCAGCAACATGACATGGCATGGACTCGACTGATGTCTGAAGTAGTGGGACGGAACTGACACTATGAATCCTGCATGGTTGTCCATGCACAATGGACATGAATGGCTGCAGGTGATCTGACAGGAAGCTTACGTACATGTCACCTGTCAGAGTTGTATCTAGATGTATCAGGGTCCTGTATCACTCCAACTATGCATGCCCCACACCATTACAGAGCCTCCACCAGCTTGAACAGTCCCCTACTGACATTCAGGGTCCATGGATTCATGAGTTTCTCTCCATACCCGTACACTTCCATCTGGTCAATACAATTTGAAATAAGACTTGTCTGACCAGGCAACATATTTTTCAATGTCGTTGTTGACAGGCCCAGGAAAGACATAAGGCTTTGTGTTGTGCAGTCATCAAGGATACACAAGTGGGTCTTCAGCTCTGAAAGCCCATATCAATGATGTTTCATTGAATGGTTCACATGCTGACACTTGATGGTCCAGCATTGAAATCTGCAGCAATTTGCAGAAGGTTTGCACTTCTGTCACTTTGTACGATTCTCTACAGTCATCAATGGTCCCATTCTTCCTGGATCTTTTTCCAGCTGCAGCAATGTCATAGATTTGATGTTTTACCTGATTCCTGAGATTCATGGTATACTTGTGGAATAGTTATAAGGGAAAATCCCTGCTTCATTGCCAGCTTGGAAGTGCTGTGTCCCATCACTCGTGTGCCAACTATAACACCATGTTCAAATGCACACAAGTCATTTGTTAGCAGTTAAGTATCCTTCATCCTCACTAAAGTGTTCCACCTGCCTCACCTACAACTGAACCTATATGATGATTCCATTTCGTATCCCCCACAAATTGTTACACCCAGAATGAGCTCATTGATTCCAAATGGTACTCATTAAAGGGCAATGTGTAGAATGGTGGTGCCATGACCTGAAGTGGTACAAACGGAAGTACATCCTGGATCACCTGCTGCTGCTGGTCCTGAAAGGCTTGAAGGGATATTTGCTGATGGGAATACAGAAACTAGAGTTGATTTGGATGACCCCAGGAAGCACCGTCCAAGATGAAAACAACCGCAGCAGTTTTCTGAATGAACATGCTTACATCAGAGTGAGAAGCCTAAAGCAGTCAATGTAAGAGTATCAAATGATGTGGACAGGGGGCTGGAGGAGGTGTAGCATGTCTACCATGCTCTTTCTATTCACAGTTCTTGTGTGATAGGCATTGACAAATAAATTTAATCCTCTGAAACTTCTGCAGGTTAAAAATGTGTCTCAGACTGGGACTTGAATGCAAGACAGAGCTATCTGAACACAACTTGCAACCTGCCCGTACATTAGCCACAAATGTGACTTTGTTTATTTATTAAATGAAACCAACATATTGTTTACTAGTAACAAAGGCAGTGACCTCAACTTGTGTTATTTATACCTGTATTTGTATTTATCAATATTTGCCAGAAATATTTTTTGTTTTATAATGTATGCATTCCTCAGTTTCTGATTAAATGTGTTGAAATGAATTTGTCTGCAAGTAATAAATTACCCAGAATGTTTTGTTTTTTGATAGTATCATAGATAAGCAAAATAGCTTTGGAGATGTTTGCTACACACTATACACAACCATGAAGATGTATGTTAGGAAAAGAACTAGCTCATTTATGGAAATTAGAGGACTGCTCAAGTTACAGTTCCCCAATCAGATCCTGGTTATTTACTTGCAAGACAATGCCATGAAGTGACACTTGCTTCTTACCAGACATAAATTTATGTAGTTGGACACCAGTTTTAGAGAGTTTGTTAAGAACCAAAAGACATCCAACAGACACACAGCAATTATCAAATTCTGCTGTTGTCTCATACGGCAAAGAAGAAATTGACTTGTTAACAAATAAGCTATTCTGAAGTTGGACTGTGAGTAGATTTATTACCTTCCCAAAAATTTACTGCACAAATACAATGATGTTGAACTACTTCATGACTGGAGAATGTTCACAGTGATACCTAATCAAAATTTTTGGAATTTACCAATATTTTGTGAACAATAGAGTTGTAGAACTTTCCAGAAGTCATAAATATAAAATTAAGTATGTTAACAGGATGATGTAAGCGAGTGCGGGGCAAGTGTGTCACTTGAGCATGCTTGTGTTCTAGTCATGTTGTCACTAACTCTGCCCTTCAGTTTGTGTCTCAGGTCTGTAAGAGGATTTCATGTAAATGACACATATGACATCTCTGCAATTTCATCATTTTTTAAGTAGACCCACTATAGATGAAAAGATAATTTTTAGCTCCTTGAACTGCTTCTGAGACCACAAATATTCTACAACAAAAGTCACAATGATACAAATTCTGCTTCTGTAGAAGACAATCCTACAGTACTTTGCCTTTCTTTTCCCTTTAGTTCCCCAACTGACAATATTAGCAATTAGGTTGATATCATATCCTGATGTTGATTTTCTATCTGAGCTTTTGGCTCAGTCAGCATTAGCATAACTACTACAGCTTCATTGTCTACCTCACTTTTATAATGCATTCCATCTACTGTTGTATCTTTATGTAACACGGTACTCTTTTTAAACCTTTCCGATGTAATTTCTTTGGATTACTTTGATGGTGACTGAAGTAATTAACAGTATAGCTTATGTCAGACCATGTTATTTGAGTTACATAAAACAGGCAGCCTCATAATTCACTGGAAGGCACTTTCTCATGCAGTCTTTTATAAACCTCAACTTCTCTTTAATTCAGTTCCATGGGGTGTCAACTGGTTTGCATTCATTCAAACCAAACATCTCCAGCAGATTACCCAGATAATTTTTGTGACTCAAAATTATTCCCTTCTCTGTATTTTAATTGCCAAGAACAGCCTCAAACCTCCAAAATCTTTCATTTTAAATTTGCTTCATAAAGCTTCATCTTATCATGATGTCATCTACATATAACAAAACATAAACCTTAGTGCTTAAGTCCCAATAAGTATATGGACACTCTTCAGCATTGCTTTGAACAAAGTCTGTACCTTCATCAGTCCTGCCAAACAATAAATTCCAAAATCTTGAGGTTTGTTTTGAACCATAAACTGCTTTATTTAGCTTATCTACAGTACCTAGTTCTACATTAAATGCTACTGATAGCTTTATACAAATTTCCTCATCTAAATTTGCATGAAGAAAAGCACCTTTTACATTCATTTGTTTTGTGATCAGTTTTCCACGATTCGTAACAGCAATTAATATATCCAAGAATTGTCAACCTTGCTAGAGGAGTATATGTTTCATTGTAGTCAAGATGTTTTCTTTGATAAGAACCATACGCCAACTTCTGAGCTGTTTTTCTTGTTGTGGGTTGATTTTCAGTGATTGATATACTGCGAGATGCAAAGTCTTTACTTTTTCCCTGTAATAACAGTTACCTTCTTTTCCAAATTTCCATGTCTCCACCTTGTTTTCTCCTGGTGTTGTGGTCCTGATATGCAGTGCTACGTGTTTCACCACTGACTTCTTTTCCAACTGCAGAGGAGCAAGGGCTATAAGAGAGCTTCTACTTTTAAACAACTCACTACAAAATTACAAAACATGGTTTCCATAATTCTTCTATATTCAAATAAGTTCTCAATGCACAACTGATACTCAACACAACTTTTCAGACAACATGTTCATAAATGATGTTTCAATGCTTGACCAAAACCATATGTTCATACTTAACTGGAGCTAGCATAGCATGGACTCTATATAACTACAATTATTTTTCTTTAGTGCTCAAGAATTGTAATCGAGCCCCTTTCTTCCTTGGAGTCCACAGTACTACCAAAGCATGACTACAAAGTGTAAGTGACCCCTCATTGGCCAATCCAACACATCTGTCACTGTTCTCCGCACTGTGCCCACATTTTTCTTTCTCATATCTGCACGAAAATTCCACCAAACTCAGGCACAGGAGATACTCTTTACGCTATTACTAATGAAAGCCAGTTTTTTTTTCACACACACATTTTTTATCGGTCTGCTAAAAGGAAGGTGAGTCATGTTGCTGTGCTTTATAGAAACATGTATCATTACAGATTCCCCCACTGAGATGAAATATGTCACGTGGAATAACTTACACAACTAAAGATAGTGTGGCTTATCTTATAAGCGATATATAAATTAACTTCACTTTATTATTGAGGTCTCTTGTGGCATAAATTTAATGTAGTCCTTTCTCATTCCTACCAAATTGATCCAGGATCTTCCTTCTTTGGATTCACATTGTCTCAGATATAGGTTCCCCTTTCCCTAGGTAAACCTACCTTCTCAGTCTCATTCCTCTCTTCAAGTCTGGCTACACTCCACCTTATAATCGTATGCCAAGACTCCAACCATATGTCTTTTACCATTTCTAATATTGAAGATTTTTCCTGAGCATAATGATCTCAAAATCTATATGAAATACTAATTTCTTACTTCCTTCTTTTCTCTTATCACTCCTATTTCTCATCCTGTATCATTACTTATGTGTTTTCATAAGTGCCTCTGACTAACTTAGCTTATATTAGTATGTCACTCTGTAATTTCTTAACTTGTACCTCCTTTTGTCCTACCTCCTCCCCCCCTGGTCACCTGACGTCACTAATATAAGCTACAACCATTTAACTCAGTGGAGAAATGTTTTTATTGTACCAGTATTATAAAGTCCTTTTTCGTGTCGACTGAGCAGAAGTACTACTTTGAGATGTGGTGTCCCTATGGTATTATCTTGAAAGGTCCAGCATATTTTGGGAAAAACTTACTTGTCTGTTTCTTTGTATCTGAACTCTGACGATACCCTTTTATTAGTATTAAATCATTTACATTAAATGATGGTATTTATGTCCTTTCATTGCTCTTAATTCTGCCTCCTATTTTCCTTAATGAAGGACATTTAAATATATTTAGCAGAGGTTCTTCAATAAAGTTCTTATTTAATGCTCCGACAAGGAACAATCCTGTTGACATATGAGGTAGTTCATTCAGTATTACTTGGAACTCTGGAATCATCTGAACCCAAGTTGTATGTTTGTCTATGTCCTACATAGATGACCAATTTCCTTCATAATCTTCTCATAGGAGTTTGATTGTGGGAGGTATTTTGATATTCATACATGTTTAACTCGTTTCCAAGCTAAAAATTCTTCAAAATTGTCATTTGTAAACTGTGACCCTTGTCAGTCAATAATCTTTTGGGTCTCCTACATCTATAATATATACTTTCAAGCAGTTTATTACAGTGTTTGTGGTTACCTTCTTTACAAGATATAATTTCACGTATTTTGACCAACATTCCACTAAAACAAAGATATATGTTACTCCTCCTCTTGCTATTGGTGGTTGTCCAAAAAAATCTGCTGCTGTAAGAACATATAGAGCTCTTGGAATTATAAAACACATCTTGTATGATTCATGGTTGCTATTGTCTTTAACTTTTTGACATGTCTCATGTGTTCTATTACTTTTCTTATTTTTTGACTTAAATTCTTAAAATAATAAAACTTACTCATACACTTAATAGATTTTGCATTTCAAAATGCCCATATACTTTATGTGTGAAATGTATTAATTAATTTTCTAGGGTTTGTGGAATACATAGCTTTCACTGTTTATTATTATTACTTGACTCCCAGAATAGTGCTTCTTCCCTTATGGTCAAAAATAATAGATTTACCTTCTACCAACATTGGTGTTTCTTTACATTTTTGTAACTTTTCCTTAAAATATAGATCTGTCTTATATCGTGTTTTATACTTAATACTAATCTTGTTAGCTCATCATTTCTATAAATTATTATCAAGAAGTTAATATTGAAAGTTATTCTGAGTGCTTTAGTTCTTGTTATATCATTCATACCTAAAAGTAGTCACAATAATGCATCTGCAACTATATTTTCTGAACCCTTTATGTATTTAATTTGTATTTTATATCCCTGTAGGATAATCCCTTTCTCACTAATCTGTTGAGTGATAACCTTTCCATAAGGAAAGATAATCCCTGATGATCTGAATATATTATGATCTTGAACCCCAAATGAGCATATCAAATATTTTTATACTCCATACAATAGCTAATAATTCCTTTTTGTCACCATATAGTTTGGTTCATGTGTATGAAGACTTCTGCTAGTGAATGCTACTGTTGTGTGATCTCCTAACTCAGGATTCCATTCACCCTGGAACAGTCCACACATGGCACCATATTCGGAAGCATAAGTTGCTAACTTAAAGACTTAGTGCGTTACCGGATGTCACAAAATTGGTGCATTTAGCAGTATCTGCTTAGTATTACAGAATGCTTCAGATGTTCCTTCTTTCTGTATCCATTTTGTTCTTTGTTTCAGTAATGACAATAACCTGGGTTCATTCATGAGTTGGCCTTGTTCATAGCAATGACAGAATCTGGTTAATCCCAGAAATGAGTAGTAATTCAGAATGAGATTTTCACTCTGCAGTGGAGTGTGCACTGATACAAAACTTTCTGGCAGATTCAAACTATGTGTTGGAGCGAGACTCAAACTCGGGACCTTTGCCTTTCATGGGCATGAGCTACTCAAGCATGACTCATGACCCTTCCCCGCAGCTTTGATTCTGCCACTACCTCAGCTCCTAACAGACAAACTTCACAGAAGCTTGAGTAGCTCAGTTAGAAGAGCACTTACCTGCAAAAGGCAAAGATCCTGAGTTTGAGTCTTGGTCTGGCACATAGTTTTAATGTGTCAAAAAGTTTCATATCAGTGCACACTCCATCGCAGAGTGAAAATCTTATTCTGGAAACATCCCCCAGGCTGTGGCTAAGCCATGTCTTCACAATATTCTTTCTTCTAGGAGTGCTAGTTCTGCAAGGTTCATAGAAGAACTTCTGTGAAGTTTGGTGGGTAGGAGATGAGGTACTGGCAGAATTGAAGCTGTGATGACGGGTCATGAGCCATGGTTGGGTAGCTCAGTTAGTAGCACACTTGCCCATGAAATGCAAAGATCCCAAGTTTGAGTCTTGATCTGGCACACAGTTTTAATTTGCCAGGAAGTTTCATGAGTGTAATTGTTTTACATTTTGTGCTTTCAGAAAGTCTTTGATGGCCTCTGTTCTTTCAGGATCCAGTGTTATTCCCTTTGTCCCTACTAAATGTCCTAGAAATTTCAGTTCTTCCCTTCTGAGATGTGATACCCTTTTCCTGAAACTTTTCTAGCATTTTAATTGATAATACGCAGTGTTTTTCCCAATTCCTAGGTACTGTTAATATATTGTGTACATAAATAATTAATTCTCACAACAGTTCTTCACATAGTTCCTTATCTAGTGCTTGTTTGAAAACGTACTGAAATATTTAACCCACAGGGTAACACTTCAAATTGATAAGCTTTTCCATCAGAAAGGAACACAGTATATTATCCTGAATTCTCATGTAATTTAAGCTGCCAATATCCAGCAGTCAACAACTGTACTAAAATACCTCCCTTGTTTGAACTGCGTAAACAAATCATCAATAGACATAGGTCTGCCTCTTTCTGTCTCTATACGTTTGTTTAGAGTCCATGCACTCCTCCCAATGGTTTCTTTACTACAAGTAAAGGGTTGTTAAATGCACTTACACTTTTCTGTCACCTCATTTTCTATCATTTTCTGTATGTCCTCATACACCGCTGTTCTCAAACTTATGTTCCTTATGTTTGATCTTAAATTGGCAAACATAGATGCCAATGACTGCTGGTTTTTCAGAAAATACACTCTCGTATTTCATTAAGACTGTACACAAATCATGTTGTTGCTCTTCTGTTATAGGTTAAATTCATGAGATTTAATCTTTATTTGCTCCTGACACCCTTCCAGATTTTCTGTTTCTACTTCAGCATTCACTAACAGAGCAGTGGCAACTAGTAATAAATCCCTGTTAGTTAATAACCTTTTTATTTTACATGGTGTAATATGATTAGAGCCTTCCTTGGTCTGGTAAAACACTTTATCATCAAAGTCAAGTTTTACTTTATATTTTAATAACCAGTCTAGGCCTAACAATATCTGTAGATTCACATTGGGTACTACTAACACAGTCTGCATAAATTCAGCATCACTTTTCCCTAATGGCAGCCAAGTTTCTTCTTTAATTTGCTTTCCTTTACTACTCAATATTCCTTCATTTGATTTGATGTGATTTGATTTTGTATTTGGATCTGTTGATTATGTATTGTACAAAGACTGTACTAATAATGTAGGGCAAGTACAGTGAAATAATATAAAAATATTATTGGGTAATTTTTTGTGTCTGTACTTTGTCCAACATACGATGTGTTCTGTTTTACTGCAGTGCCAATGGTGCTCGGGTCGCTGGTTACAGAAACCTGTGAATTATTGTTTCCCTGTTATTTCTCTTTCTACTGCAATTGTTATTTGGTTTTCTGTCTACGAAATCTACTAAAAAATTTCCGGAACTTTGCCCATAAAATTTTTCTACACTTATCTTTTACAAACTGTGCATGGTCTCCAAAATACTTTCCTCCACAATTGATACATCACTCCCAGTGCTGTTTGCACTTCTGGAAGCAGTGTTGGTATGCCTCTTGCTGGATCACGTGAAGCACACCATATGTGAATTTTCTTTTACCTCGTCTTCATCCTTTCACCGGGGTTTTCAACTTTGGAAATAAAGAAAAGTCTGCAGATACTGGGTCTGGAGAGTATGGAGAATGAGGCAGTGCAGTGATGTCATTTTTTGTGCAATAGTCATGCACCAACAGGTGCCCATGAAATGCAAAGATCCCAAGTTTGAGTCTTGATCTGGCACACAGTTTTAATTTGCCAGGAAGTTTCATGAGTGTAATTGTTTTACATTTTGTGGTTTCAGACAGTCTTTGATGGCCTCTGTTCTTTCAGGATCCAGTCGTGCTGATGCATGAACAGCAAGAACCATGAAATCTAGCCACATTTCAGGCTATTTCCTTCTCACATTTTCTTGCAGTTGGTGCAACACTTCCCGATAGTACCATTAATTAACAATTTGACCCTATGGCATGAATTCATGATGAATCAATCCTTTGAAGTGTAATCTTACCATCTCAAACATCACCAATAAATTACTCTTAGTCTGTTCATTATTTTCAAAAGCTTCGAGTGACATAAGATACACAAAAGAAAAACTTTTGACTTATCTTCATTATCTCATTGTTGTTGGCTCCAAGTCTTATTGTGTCTAAGGGTACATTCTACTACATCTACATCTTGTCTTTGTGGCCTTTCCGCGAAATGTAAGTTGGCGGCAGTAAAATTGTACTGTAGTCAGCCTCAAATGCTGGTTCTCTCAATTTCCTCAGTAGCGATTCACGAAAAGAACGCCTCCTTTCCTCTAGAAACTCCCACCTGAGTTCCTGAAGCATTTCTGTAACACTCGCTTGATGATCAAACCTACCAGTAACAAATCTAGCAGCCTGCCTCTGAATTGCTTCTATGCCCTTCCTCAATCCGACCTAATAGGGATCCCAAATGCTCAAGCAGTACTCAAGAATAGGTCGTATTAGTGTTTTATAAGTGGTCTCCTTTACAAATGAACCACATCTTCCCAAAATTCTGCCAATAAACCGGAGACGACTATTCGCCTTCCCCACAACTGCCATTACATGCTCGTCCCACTTCATATCGTTCTGCAATGTTACGCCCAAATATTTAATTGACGTGACTATGTCAAGCGCTACACTACTAATGGAGTATTCAAATATTATGGGATTCTTTTTCCTATTCATCTGCATTAATTTACATTTATCTATATTTAGAGTTAGCTGCCATTCTTTACACCAATCACAAGCCCTGTCCAAGTCATCCTCCTACAGTCACTCAACGATGACACCTTCCTGTACACCACAGCATCATCAGCAAACAGCCGCACATTGCTATCCACCCTATCCAAAAGATCATTTATGTAGATAGAAAACAACAGTGGACCTACCACACTTCCCTGGGGCACTCCAGATGATACCCACACCTTTGATGAACCCTCACCATCAAGGACAACGTACTGGGTTCTATTACTTAAGAAGTCTTCGAGCCACTCACATATTTGGGAACCAATCCCATATGCTCGTACCTTAGTTAGGAGTCTGCAGTGGGGCACTGAGTCAAACCCTTTCTGGAAGTCAAGAAATATGGCATCCATCCTTCATCCATGGTTCGCAAGATATCATGTGAAAAAAGGGCGAGTTGCATTTCGCAGGAGCGATGCTTTCTAAAGTCGTGCTGATGCATGAACAGCAACTTCTCTCTCTCAAGGAAATTCATTATATTCAATCTGAGAATATGTTCAAGAATCCTGCAACAAACTGATGTTAAGGAACTTGGTCTGTAATTTTGAGGATCCGTCCTTCTACCCTATACAGGCATCACCTGCGCTTTTTTCCAGTCGCTCGAGACTTTACATTGGACAAAAGATTCGCCATAAATGCAAGCTAAGTAAGGAGCCAATGCAGTAGAGTACATTCTTGAGGTTGTAATTTTTATAACATTGCGGGTTCTTGTTGAACTGAATAACTGATGAAGATTTGCCTGTTGCTATGAATACATTTTTAATTTACTTCATTCTTCCAAATCACATTGACTTTACAATTTTCACTTCTCTTACACCGCAAATAACATTCTTGGTGAATGTCTACTTCCATCTGAGGCATGCCCACTATTCCTTACATTCTGTGGTACTCCCATTATTCCAGAGAGTGAGAGTTTACAAAGCAAAAGAGTTTACAAACTTTCTTGACAAAAAAAAAATCATCACCAAAATGCATCACTACTTTGTAAATGAATAGAGAAATAAATTTAATAATTAGCATTAGATTGTGCAATTAATAATATGAATTTTAAGTATGTCTGAAATTTCGTAATTTCAATTATTTTTAAAAGAGGAGTAATTTTAACTGTACATACAGAGTGTAATGAATTAATTTCTTTTTATACATTTCAGCCTGAAACATAACACATCATATACAAAATCATATGAAGTTCATTCAGTTAGACAGATGATATAATATGCACCTACACAAGAATCGATGGTATACATGGTATCAATTATTTCTATAAAAAAAGGTAATGTTAGAGGAGGGTTTCCCATTATAATACATTATAATATCCCCCTCATAAAATTTGGAAACAGAATGTTTATAGCATTTTGTGACAGACTATAAGGTTTGCCAAATGGTGTACAAAATGATGCCCATGGTAGCAGATTGATGAATAGAAGTATCTGATACATAATGTATTACATAGAAAGTAAGAAAAGCATGTACTATACAAATCGTAATCTATACCTATATCAGGATATACACTCCTGGAAATTGAAATAAGAACACCGTGAATTCATTGTCCCAGGAAGGGGAAACTTTATTGACACATTCCTGGGGTCAGATACATCACATGATCACACTGACAGAACCACAGGCACATAGACACAGGCAACAGAGCATGCACAATGTCGGCACTAGTACAGTGTATATCCACCTTTCGCAGCAATGCAGGCTGCTATTCTCCCATGGAGACGATCGTAGAGATGCTGGATGTAGTCCTGTGGAACGGCTTGCCATGCCATTTCCACCTGGCGCCTCAGTTGGACCAGCGTTCGTGCTGGACGTGCAGACCGCGTGAGATGACGCTTCATCCAGTCCCAAACATGCTCAATGGGGGATAGATCCGGAGATCTTGCTGGCCAGGGTAGTTGACTTACACCTTCTAGAGCACGTTGGGTGGCACGGGATACATGCGGACGTGCATTGTCCTGATGGAACAGCAAGTTCCCTTGCCGGTCTAGGAATGGTAGAACGATGGGTTCGATGACGGTTTGGATGTACCGTGCACTATTCAGTGTCCCCTCGACGATCACCAGTGGTGTACGGCCAGTGTAGGAGATCGCTCCCCACACCATGATGCCGGGTGTTGGCCCTGTGTGCCTCGGTCGTATGCAGTCCTGATTGTGGCGCTCACCTGCACGGCGCCAAACACGCATGCGACCATCATTGGCACCAAGGCAGAAGCGACTCTCATCCCTGAAGACGACACGTCTCCATTCGTCCCTCCATTCACGCCTGTCGCGACACCACTGGAGGCGGGCTGCACGATGTTGGGGCGTGAGCGGAAGACGGCCTAACGGTGTGCGGGACCGTAGCCCAGCTTCATGGAGATGGTTGCGAATGGTCCTCGCCGATACCCCAGGAGCAACAGTGTCCCTAATTTGCTGGGAAGTGGCGGTGCGGTCCCCTACGGCACTGCGTAGGATCCTACGGTCTTGGCTTGCATCCGTGCGTCGCTGCGGTCCGGTCCCAGGTCGACGGGCACGTGCACCTTCCGCCGACCACTGGCAACAACATCGATCTACTGTGGAGACCTCACGCCCCACGTGTTGAGCAATTCGGCGGTACGTCCACCCGGCCTCCTGCATGCCCACTATACGCCCTCGCTCAAAGTCCGTCAACTGTACATACGGTTCACGTCCACGCTGTCGCGGCATGCTACCAGTGTTAAAGACTGCGATGGAGCTCCGTATGCCACGGCAAACTGGCTGACACTCACGGTGGCGGTGCACAAATGCTGCGCAGCTAGCGCCATTCGACGGCCAACACCACGGTTCCTGGTGTGTCCGCTGTGCCGTGCGTGTGATCATTGCTTGTACAGCCCTCTTGCAGTGTCCGGAGCAAGTATGGTGGGTCTGACACACCGGTGTCAATGTGTTCTTTTTTCCATTTCCAGGAGTGTAGCATTCTGATTTTCAGATATTTGGAACATACTGTCACAAGACAAATAATACAAGGTCAAAACTACAACATTACACCACTGAACTATAGAAATAATTACAGGGACAATTTAAATTACTAGAATTTATAAATTTTAAGTTATGATCTATAAAATCAAACCTTCATAATCTTCAAAAGAGAAGAGAAAAAATTTCAGAGCCTAAGTGTATGATGGGTGAGCCGACTCGAAAAACTCACAACAATGGGTACAGACCAGAAGAATATACTCAATCATGAGTAGGAATCAATCAGCCATATAAACCATAGTATTTACGGATATGTTGACTCATGAAAGAACCTACTAATGGAAAAATATTAGGGCCTGAGCTTACGATGTGGGGACCAACCCATGAATCCAAACCACACCGGGTACAAACAGCAAAAAAGTTTCAACACAAAAAGTGAATAAAGCTCATAATTATATCAATAAGTCCAATTATATGCAAAGAGTAACTGTAAGAAGCGTATAGCCTCAATCAAAGGTTGTATGCTCCCTTGAGAACACACACAGTCATGATTTCCAGGGGTACCCAAAACAGAGCTAAGCATGAGTCTGTCCATAACTCAAGATCGAATTAGATACAATATTGAAATACTCAGGATAGATTCAAGTAAACATATCCATAAATAGCTTTGAATGATGACACAATCCAGTAGCATGAGAACCAAAATCAGAGTATGAAAGCAGACACGTATACATTCTGTTACATTGTCTACACACTTAAATGTCTCCCACACTATTTGCTAACTGTCCACCCAAACTAACCTATGTACATAAAGTCATAGAAGATTCATTTACAATTGATAAAAATTAAATAAAAAATACATATTCCTTTAAAGTTACATAATGATTGAAAGTCAATCCCTCTACATGCATTTATGCTGAATAACACTGCCTTTAGCAGTCTTGGCTAACAATTCACAAATATCAGTCACAACACAGATGCAGTTGACAGATGCTTGAGTACGTTACACACACTGTTATGCTTGAGTATGCAGTTATGCACTCAAAACACAATTATGCATATGCAGTTAGATTTAAGATCTGTCAATGGATAAGATAGAACTCTAGAAACTACAAGATCTTACACACTAAACTCATGGCAATGCAAATTGAACAAACAAATGAAAATCAGATACTTATGAATCATGTCTATCAATACTTTAGATTTCTCTTTGGCTTTCACTAACACAAGACCTTCTGCTTCAAACTTAGAAAATCTACCTTTACCTTCATGTCTCTACTTTCTCCTATCCCACTGTTTTTTCATCATCTCCCTCAATCAGTAGATAAGACAGAACTTAGAAACTATATGCTCTTACATACTTCATTCATGGCAAACAAATCACAATCAAATAATCTTATAAATCTACAAACATTGTGAATATTTTCTTTTAGGCTAGGTACCCTTATGCATCCATGCTCATGTGTCTTGTCCTCTATATTAAATGTTAACAGTACTTGACATTTCACATACTTGTTTGCTTACCAGTGGCTCCTCTTGTCTTTACACATGCAGTGGACATTTCCACAAAATTCTTACTATATTTAATCTTGTCTTTAATTTGTTCAGATATACCACAAATCACGCTACCTGTACCAATAAAACAGTTCCCTTCCCTCTGATCAATCTTATTCTTAATGTAAGGAGATCAAAAATATGAATCATTATCTCAGTTCTTAGATACTTCATGCAAAATATCACTTTCAGTTTCATCAAATGCTACATTTACACTATTTTTGGAGGGTTTTATCAACTTCACTGGTATCATAGCATTATGTTGGTTACACATGTTGTCAGATAAAGATTGACTACACTGAATAGATTCCATAGCACAACTAACATCACTTATTACAGAAGTAACACAAAATATATTACTGTCAAAATTACATTTCTTCTTAGATCTTCTTTCACTTCATTCCACCAATTTGGATAGACATTTTATCTAACCACAGCGAATTTATTCCAGAGTACATTTTTATCTATGATATCATCAATCTGGTCCTAAACAAATTAAAAAAAGTTTTCACTTTTACTCTCTAGGCTTACAGATAACTCACCTCTACTGTTTGGATCACTACTTTGCATGACATTAATGAAAAACTGCTTTGTCTGGACTGCTATTCCATCACTCTCACTTACATCATCACATACATCACTTACCTTACCTGTATTCACAAATAACTTTGAAACTTCCTTATTCTTAATCTCACAAAAAAAGAAAAAAATTGATACTCATCATCATCATCATCATTATCATCATATTCTTCCAAAATTACTTCATCAATAACATAATTAACAATGAAAGGCTAATCACCATTAAGGTCACTCACCTCACCTACATTCATTTACAATTAGCTGCCAGTTTCAAACTTACCAACCTGAGTCATTTCACAGCTCTCATTCACATCTACAGCAAATATATCATCTAATTCAGATCCAGTACTGTCATCATTTGTTTTACATATATCAGTAACACTGTTTTCTGACCAAGAGAAGAAATAGTTAGTACACGTTCTCATTACTCTCACATTCTGGTTTGTGATTAGTATCTACATAATTCAACATGGTATTCCAAAACTTTTGGTCAAAACATAAAAGAGAAATCTGATGTTCTTTCTGTTCATCTTAAGATACCTGTGCTACAGGTATTGTCTAAATGTATGTGTAAATTGGGGGTCCTGTACTTGTATTTCCTTGCACCAAAACTGTGGACCTTCATTTAGGCAGACCACCGTTTCCCAGATAGTTTCCTCTATGATTCTTTTCTCCTATTAAATTGCCCATGGTTATCCCCATTGTGCCTATTCTGCTGATGTTCAAAGTTTCTGGCTTTGTTACCATTTTGACACTTACAGAAATTACCATTTTCTCTGTTTCTGTGGTTGTTACTATTGTATTTCTATCATTTCAATTGTTATGGTACAAGCTTCTTTCTACTGCCTTATCCACACTGTCGACATATTGTAAAAATTGTTCAGTGCAATCGTCTGGTGTGTGTACTAAATCCCACTGCAACCTTTCTGGTAATCTCCTTTTTAGTGCATCAGTCAACATCATTTTGTCAAATGGTTTGTAAAGATGTGTTAATTTCTTAAGTTGATTCTTACAAAACTCTTTCAGTGTACTGTCCCTCTTCCTATAAATTGGACCACCTGGAAATTCACTTTTAATTCTCCCTTATTCAGCTTCCAACCAAAATTTATTTAAAAAACTTTTTCTGAAACTTTGATGTGTTTCCCACTGACTTAAATTTAGATTCACCCAAAACAGAGCTTCGCCTTCAAGACATCTTTTAACAAATTTAATCTTCTGGTCATCACTCATGCTCAACACAAAACTCTACAGTGGTACAGAAAATCCACTGGATGTAAATTGTCTGATGAAATACTTTTGGTTGGAATGTTGGACCACACAGCACTGTAATTTGAATACAGATTGTTATCAATGCAATTTTCCTGAACTACTGAAATTTTTTGGTCTAAAGCATTTATATTAGTTATCATACTGTTTAAAACATTTAAAAATTTTTGATCTAAACTACTGAAACTCTGTTCCATTTTTTCTGTTACATCTTTCTGTTAAACTCTGATGTCATCAACATTCTTTGTTTGTTGTGAAGGTTGGGCCACAAACTCATTTTCCGAAACAATACATTTATTTTCTAATACATCGACTTTTTCATTCACTCTTTTTAATCCCTCTGACAAATCATTTTTTTCTGAACATGATTGCTAAGTTGATCTATTTGGTATTGTAACCTGTCCATTTTACTATTATTTTCAAACTGTTCTGTTTTCATTTCCTCTAATTTTGCAAAAATCAACTGCAAAATATCAGATTTCACTGTTTCTTTGCTGACCATACTTTCACTTGGTTCAAACATGTCTAGGCTATGTCCTACAGCTTTCATTTGATTACCACTACACTCATCTCTATTCATTTTGCTAGCAATCATATGAGTCCACCAAGAAAAATTAATTTCACAAATGGTTTGAACTTATCTTTTCTGATGTCCTTCATCGTAGATGTTAAGTCCTCTTTCAGTTCATCCAGTCTGTCATTGTTATCATATGAAATTCTCATCACTGTTGGTACGTTTTTGTTGGGCAGCTCTCTGGTCTTCTGTCGTCGATTGATTGGAGTGTCTGTATGTATACAAAAACTGGAAATGATACAAAGCACTGTCCTTTCTTCTTCTGCAATAGACAAGACTTCGTTATCAGTCAACAGATCCCAACTGAGCTCCCACTTGTAATCTTACCCTCCCACACATCGTAATTAAATTCCTCTTAGTCTGTTGATTATTTTCAAAAGCTTCGAGAGACATAAGATAGACAAAAGAAAACTTTATCTTCATTATCTGACTGTTGTCTAGGGGTACAGTCTTTTATAACGTTGTGGGTTCTTGTTGAACTGAATAACTGATGAAGATTTGCATGTAGCTATGAATATCTTTTTAATTTACCGCATTCTTCCAAATCACACTGACTTTAGAATTTTCACTTCTATCACACCACAAATTACATTGTTATTGAGAAACTTAGAAAAACGTCTACTTCCATATGAGGCATGCCCACTACTCCTTACATTCTGCAGTACTCCCAAAATTCCAGAGTGTTTACAAAGCAAAAAAGGTTTCCAAACTTTTTTGACGAATAAAAAGAATCATCGCCAAAATACATCACACTTTGTAAATGAGTCCAGAAATAAATTTAATAATTTCAATTATTATTAAAAGAAGAGTAATTTCAATCATACAAACAGAGTGCAACGAATTAATTTCTTTTTATACACTTTAACCTGAAACATAACACATCATATACAAAATCACATGAAGTTCATTCAGTTAGACACCTGATTTATTTATTTACACGTCAATTTCCGTAGTACACAAACTGAGGAGCAAATATCCAAGGTCATGGAACATGTCAGTAGATGAAATTACAACATAAAAGTAATAACAGATATAAAAATAAAATGTTTATGAACCGAAAAAAGGCAGGCCATAAGTTTAAACAAACACAATCAACAATACAACAAGAATCAGCTTAATTTTTCAAGGAACTCCTTGACAGAATAGAAGGAGTGATCCATGAGGAAACACTTTGCTTTTGATCTGAAAGCACGTGGATTACTGCTAAGATTATTGAATTCTTGTGGTAGCTTCTTTAAAATGGATGCAGCAGGATACTGGACACCTTTCTGCACAAGAGTTAAGGAAGTCTGATCCAAATGTAGGTTTGATTTCTGCCAAGTATTGACTGAGTGAAAGCCGCTTATTTTTGGGAACAAGCTAATATTCTTAACAAGGAATGACAGTTAGAAAAATATACATTGAGAGGCCAGTGTCAAAGTACCCAGACTCATGAACAGGGGTCCACAAGAGGTTCATGGACTTACATCATTTACTGCCCGAACCACCCGTTTCTGAGCCAAAAATATCCTTTTAGAAATATTATAAATTTATCCCTAAATATAATACCATACAACAAAAGCAAATGAAAATGAGCAAAGTAGACTAATTTTCAAGTCGAACGATCACTTACTTCAGATACCGTTCAAATAGCAAAAATAGCAACATTAAGTCTATACAAGAATCAATAGCATACATGGTATTGGTTATTTCTATAAAAAAAAGGTAATGTTAGAGAAGAGTGTCCCATTATAAAAGTCAAAGACAACTATCAGCATGGCTTTTACGTTTGACCTGACATGACAAGCTTATTTGGTTTAGGAGAACCTTCCCCAACCCATTGTGAAGACACAGCCTTATTCTCAACATCATAACAATAGACCTACATCTCAACATCAGTTATGATTCTCTTAAGAAACATCTCATTCTCATTTGTGTGATCCAAAAGCTCGGCACAGATTGCGAGGTGAAGGTTTTTATGTTCTTGATTCATGAGCTGCAGCTGTGGGATAGACTTAGTGGGGTAATTTCCAAGAATGATTGCCTATCGAAGTCGCTTGGTCCAAACGATAAATATCGGACGCGCGATTGTAAATCGATCATCCGCCTCTGGTGGCAGGCGTTATGACCAATTATTTGTGATAGTCATTTTTATTTGTTTTCCGTTGTTCCCTTATTTGCTCTAAGTTACATACCTCCGCGAATTAATGGCAAAAAGGGAATTGTTCCTGTAGCATACACATATCATGGACTTTCACATGATAACAACACCGACAACAGGTAAGGTAAGACATCTCCTTTGTAATTACAAGTATTTTTGTAATGGTCTTCTTTTGTCGTTGCCGTAGTGACCACCATAAACATACTCATAACGCCTGCCACGAGAAAGGCGTGATCGACGCCGGATCGGACATTCGATATTTATCGTTTGGACTCCGCGACTTCGATAGTCGATTTTTCTTGGAAATTAAGCCCGGTCCACACGCAACGATCTGTCTGCACAGAGATCGGCGCAGATGTCTGTGCATGCAAAAGATCGCTGCAAATGTGGTGTGTTCACGCGACACAAACCCCAATCTACTACTCGCCCGCCATCTGTTGGTGAAGAAAAGAAATATCAGTGGCAAGCGACTACGCTCCCTGTAATCGTCAACGTTGGCTGCTATACTTGATCTACTCCTACACCATATCTTCTAGATTTCTGAACTTTGGATAACTCTTTTGGGTAAACAGTTCGCAACGAATTTTTTTATTATTATTACTGTTTCTCTGTTTGCCGAGGCGTCAACTGCCCGCAATTTTTCAATTAGAGCATTGTATACTGCTGTCTTTTTGTCTCGGCCACTATATTCTTTACTTTTAATCTTCCACAAACATGGGTGGTTTCTTTATATTTCAATGAATTCACTTACAAACTCTCGAGAACTCTGACGAGTATCAGCCATTTTTATGCCTTGTGCGCACAAATACAAACACTAGACTAAGCAAACAGTTGTTTCGCGTCAGATTTGCGCCGATCTCCT
Organism: Schistocerca cancellata; assembly: GCF_023864275.1. Classification (NCBI taxonomy): domain Eukaryota; kingdom Metazoa; phylum Arthropoda; class Insecta; order Orthoptera; family Acrididae; genus Schistocerca; species Schistocerca cancellata. Next base: position 280,380,910 of record NC_064627.1, read on the forward strand.
GTCCACACGCTCCAACTTGTCTGGGCAGATGTGGTTTGAGCCCACAGATTTGAGAAGTTTCGCTCAAACCTCCAACTTCCAGGTTTGCACACACCTCAGGTTGGTGCAAATATTCTGTCCATACGCAACAATCTGTCTGCACAGTTGTGATGTGCACAGACATGGCTTTACCGTTGGTGCAACACAATGCATTCCTAGATGCTGTGTCAGAATTTCATGACATGATGCAACTGAAATGTTACTTTCCTCTGCAATCTCTCGGTCAGTCTGTCTTCACATGCATGCACAATTTCGTTGACGTTCCTGACATGAGTGTTGTCGGTAGATGTCGAAGGTGTCCTAAATGAGGGTCACATTTGACTTCCATCCAGCCATTTTTAAACTGTGTGAACTATTCATGAGATTGAATATGGCTTAAGTACTCATCAGTGTAGGCTTCCTACATTATTTGGATTATCTCTGTAAAGGTTTTCTTGCTTTTCAAGGAAAATTTAATGCGGATGCATTGTTCCTCTAACTCTGAATCTCGAAATTTGCAAACTGTGCAACACATCGTTCTACTCAGTACAATACTGAACAATAACTAACAGATATAAACAATGAAAGTTCTGGCAGTTGCACATTAAACACAGACATGTGCAGGGGTGCCAACCGCATTTTGCTTCAACTCACCATTGGTACCAAATATTGAATCTTCCAGAATTTACTGAACAGACATCATACAACAACAATTAATATCTTTTTCATGGAAAATTTAGATGTGTAGCAATTTCCCTCATTTTCTGTATATTTATTTCCTTTGTCCCGATATTCTGCATGATGCAAATCGCCTCTTTCTTTATTTATTTCCAGGCATTCTAAAAATGTCAATAACTGTTCTATGGTAGCTCACCCATTACATAATATTTCTCTGCATGCAAAATAAGGCAATCTACGTACTCGCACTTGAACGAAATGGTTTTCATCTAGTGAATTATCTAAATAGTTAGACATAGTCAGATGCTACTCAGTACACTTCTTATGTATTACCATCACTTACTTGAGATCTAATAACTCTAGTATAAATTTTTCATGCAAACTTGTAGACCAAAACTTTCTCTTAAATTTTTCCTGAAAATCTTCCCATTATTTAAATTCCTCTGAATGAGCTTTTCACCATTTTGCTGCATTAGCTAGTAAATGTTGTAGTGCAAAATTTATTTTTTTAGTATCATCCAATTTCTGACTCATAGTTCGAGAAAATACTCTTAAGAAATACTTTGGGTGCACTTCTCCTTCCGGCTTAAACTTTGGAGACTGTTAGCACAACTAACTTCTTTTTTATTAGTAATTTTTCTAATAATTCTCCTGAAAATAGATGTAGTTATTTTGCTTCTAAGTTCCTACTGAGTGCCTTCTAATTCTTTCAATAAATTCTGTAAATCACTCTTATTAATGATAGTATCATCCACAGAATTAGAGAAAGTGCTGTTGGTATCTACTTTTTTTGCTGTATCATTTTTTCTAGATGCTTTTTGAAATAAGTTAAAGTATTTGCATCGCTATAAATTACAATAAGATATTTATTTAGATCTAATATTTCTATACTGTCTCAAGCCTGAGATTTGATTGCATATAGTTTCATAATTACTCAAAGATGGTTTCTCCAACTGTGTCAGCTCATCATTTACATTTTTAGACTGTATTTTCACATCTTATCTAGCTGCATCATAATGCTTGACTATTTTCTTTTCGAACTCCTTAGGCGATTTAGTTAAGGTTTTCTGTAATTTGGAAATTTTATCGATTTTTGTGGCTAAATCTTATAATTTTTATGATTTTGCGATATTTCTTTTAGCTCATCTGCTGTTTTGAACTTTTCTAATACTCTAAATTCATCCCAAATTTCCACCAAGACCATACTTCTGGTTGTGATAGTCACGTTATTTAAATTAATGTACACCTTAAAGCTTACATCACTCTAAAAACCTTACTTGTTTATCAATGTTTACACCATCACCCAATGTTATTCAACATCGTTCACAAATAGTTATTTCAAATTAAATGACTACATACAAATTCTAGAGGCAGTACAGTATAAAGCTCACACAATTTGCTTCACCAGCTGTAGTGTCCTGCTGATGCCATCGTGTGTGTAGCACAGTCTGAAACAGTCACTGTGTAGCCACTGCCATAGTCAGTTGAACTGCCACCGACTGTGAAGCGATGGTGCACATGTCACCGTCGAAACCACTCACCAAAAATCTTCTCTGTAGTCAGTTTATCTTCTCGTGATTTACATGCAGAGAACATATTTCAACACGTGAATAATATTCGTTGTTGACTTGGTTGCTTTGACAAACAGGTTTTCCTTTTATTGAACATCATGACAATCTAAATTGTTTGGGTTTATTTAAAGTCAGAATCCCTTTAGTTTGAATAATGTCACTGTCATCAGGTCTGGTTCTACGGGGGATGGGGGGGGGGGGAGGAGAGAGGGTGAACCGGCATATCTCCCCTGAGGGGCAATTTCAGGAGGCGCCACATTCATAGTCTTGAAGAAAAAAGAAAAACACCTTGTTTTTCAAAGCGCCTATCATCCAGCGCACATTGTTCTATCGTTTATTCATATGATTTTGACATGTATCCCAATTGGTTTTTTAACATTTTTGAACACATTCTAAGTTGATTTCTGAACGAATTATAAGTTGATTTTTGAATGTGTGCAGAGTGTACATGATGTGTGACAGGGGAATTCCCGCCACATCCAGAAATAAAAAACTTTCTCGCAGACAATAGGGTACAGTGCTATACGAGCTGAGCCAAACATAACAAACGGGTAAATGCCAATTACCATTTGTTTATGTGGTTGATTGTATGAGCGAATGATCAATGCTGTTGTAATTATTAGCAGAATCTATAGATTCAGATTATCAGAATGGAAATAACTGACTAACAGGATAACAGGTAAGAAAGATTACACATTGTCTTTTCAGTGTGTCCAAGAAAATGAAATTTTGACAGAAAATTGTTTCCAGATCACTAAACTACCAGTAGTACAGTTCCTGATTACCACGCCGCTTTAAATTCTGTCCTAGGAACAGCAAACAAACATGGGATAACTGTACTTGTGATTCTGGCAGGGTTAGTGAAGTTAAGTGGAGAATAAGTTTTTTCAGTGGCGGAATAGTTATAGAATTAGTGATGGCCAGATTGTTAGATCAAGGAAGGGGATGAAACAGGGACATCGCACAAATAATATGGAAGAATATGGCAATTCTAAATTTATATAAAAATTTCGTACTACTTCTTTTCGATCTCATGCTTGAGAAACTGGAGCATATGAATGAAATGTGAAACTATTTCCTAACATAAAACTTTTTGTCTGTAGTAGGCCTAAAAGGTGTTTGATATTGGTATTTTGTGAATTATGTTCTATCGTTTTATTTACGTAAATGAGGTACATAAAAATGACAAATTTGTGCCAAAACAGTGTCGCTTGTTTGGCGTGTGTTACAATTGCTGCAATATTAGAAAGGCCTCTTTCGTTTAATCTAGCAGACAGTCCCAAAATAGACGTAATCAAATCAAGAAACCACACCTGTCTTGAGTACTATTCCAGCTATTTCGGTATTAGACAACGAAATTTTGATTTTTTGTGTAGTAAAACATTTGATGACCTTTGAGGTAACAGATTCTTTCGCAAGAAGGAAAGTATGCAGTGTAAAACAATAGTGAGCGTAGAGAGAAGAAAATGCTGGGACGTAAGGATTGAAGGAATGTGTACTGTTTTTCTCGAGTCTTGTCATTACTGGTTTTATGCTCTTATATTTAATTTTATGTCACAAAAACGAGAAAGTTATTATCTAACAGACAATAAAGAGTGCAAATTTTCTAAAGAATTCTTATTCTCCCAGTTACAAATAAGCCCATCCACTATTAACTGTGAGTCTATTTTCAAAGGTTGGGGGTGGGGTTGGGGGTTAGAATGTCAAACCAGCCAACTGGGACCAGGAGAGGCACCACAGGACATTTTAATTTCCGCTGTCCTGAATATAGGTTTGATGGCTTCCATTTCAAAATACACATGTTCGAATTCCACAGAATGAAACACAATGATGTGCTACAGAAGAATGCTGCGTGAAGAGCCATAGCACTGCCGTTTGACGTCCTTAACTCATGGGGTGTGGTCTCTCAGATTGCGCGAAAATTTTCAAACTCGCTCTCCAAGGCCAGTTGTGATGATTCTAAACTCCCCCTATCCTCCTTAAACTGCCAAGCCTATGATGTTTTGTTGTTGGTTGCGTTATTACCTCCTGTATTTATTGTTGACACGTGTTACTGATTTGTGTTGGAGTCTCCTAGACCGCGCCTAGTGAACTAAGTACCTGTTTTCTTCAGTATGGTACCGTATAGCTCAACAAGTGTTGGAACGAATGTGTCATTCTTAACTTTCCCATGTTTGATGAAATTGTTAGTCAGTCTTTGGAGGAAGGTGTAAGTGATAATAAGTGAAATAAATGAAAAGACGACGATTTTACATTAGCCAATGATCACAGTTCTGCTATCGAACTATAGTATCATTCAGAGGAAGAACTTCAGAAAAATTGTGATGGGGATCTGTCTGTTTTTTCACTGAAATACTTTAAGTGTCTGTTAAAAACTAATGTGTTGTGAGTGGTGATAAGAAAAATGTAGTTCCCAGCAATGAATTTCAATTTGAAATACTTTCTTTTTGTACCGGTACATATCGGGTGGAATTTTTATGTGCAAATTTAAACCCTGGAATTTAGTTTTATTTCGAAATTTATTTGCTACAGAGATTGTATAACTTTTCAGAATGTAAAATTCAATACTCTAACAGTCAATTTATGTGCACTATTTAAAAGAACCACACAAAATTATGTCCTTTTGTATGATAAATAGTAAAATGCTGCAGGCTTTCTTTAGTGCAATAAAATAAACTATAAGCATTTAAACAACACTTAAATAATTGCAAAAATAAATGTTATATAGCATAAACTGAAAATGTCATATTATTTTTGCCTTGAATCTCAGTTTAAACATAGGGGTCCCAGAGACTCCTCATGGTATACATTGCAGAAAAGTCACCTCACGAGTTAAGGGTTAAGACGGAATAACATGCCTTACATTTTGTCAAACATATGTGTTCTATATCAAACTCTTCAGAAATATATGTACGACAAAATAAACATATTTTTGAAAAATCGTTTTTTTAATACCATCGAACGGGGTTACTTTTGGCCAGTTGTTCATGTTTTCACTTGCATATTAATAAATAAAAAATACAGTAAATGGATTTACAACATCAAAATAGTTTTAACCAATTAACAAAGAATAAGGAAGTATTAACTTTTTTAAAGAAAATATATTTTTTTATTTTTCCACTATTTTTTAAATGTTAGAACAAAGTAACCTCTGCTCAGGGCTACTTTGGACCAGTCACTTATTTTAATACAAATTGAATACAGATCACATGTAAGACTATGTAACCCTTTACACAACAACCAGGTAATGAAATGATAATACAAAGTACCAAAAAAATTATTTACTTTGTTTGGATACCTATAAAGAAAATAGAATTTTAGATTTGATTTGAAAAAAAAAATGAAAAACCTTTACTTTTGTTCAACAGGCTTTTTTAATGTTAATTATACCAACTGAAAATCAGCCATCTCAGGAACGTTAAAGTGTCCTTGTTTCATGAGCTTGGGAGGGTTGATTTTTTTCTTCATGTCAACCCACACATAAACACGAATATCCTTTTTGTCTGGCCTTTTTTACGACTTTTTGGTCTTGCTCATGCAGTCTACTGTAGGGCCTAACCTCCCCCATTAGACAGTTTTGTTATCAAACCTGGATCGTTCTTTCCCTCATACATGACAATAACAAAATCGCCTTCTTTCAAGATTTGTTTTAATGATTCGAGGTCTGGTGCAAGTGGTTTTTCCTTGATAGTCTTGATGGTACCAACTTATTCAACGAAATCTTCAGATTCACTTTCGGTTAAAGAAAGGTGTGAGCAATCATCAGAAGCACTGTAATCATGAAGACTGTTGCTGGTTCTTGCTTTCTACGCTGGGCCCCTGTTTTTGGCTTAGGTGTAGAAGTTGATGTGCCTTCAAAGTCCATTTCATTTTCGCTCGTCTCATCAAGCAATTTTGAACAAAAAACTTTTTCCAGCAGGAACATTCAACTTCTTATGTTTCTGAGTTGGCCTAGTACTATTTGTCACATCCTTCCTTTTTTTCTGCAAGGTGTTGCATGAAACTTTCTCCCATTAGACTTTTCATAGGGCTGTTGAAGTTACCGTGTTGAGGCAAGCACTGGTTCTGTCAAAAGGTATGATACTCGTTTTTTTTTTTTTTAAATCCAGGTATCACATTATCCTTCTTCTCTACATACAAACAATCAACCAGCTGTTTTAACAGATTAGGAAATTGATCCATGGGCAAGCATGCCATTGACTTATGTGCGTGTGTGTTTTTTCCTTCCACAAAGTCAATATCTTATGCCACTCCATTTTCATAGGGCTATAGTAAGTGACATCCAATGGTTGGATGATATGTGTTGAGTTCAGTGGCAGACACACAAACTTAACATCGTTAGCCTTACAAGCTTTTACAATTTCAAAGTTGATAGGTGAACTTAAGTTGTCCCCAATCACAGCCTTGACACCAGGGAACTTTTTCAACTGAGGAAGTAAGGTGGTCATAAACAAATCGTGGAATGCCCTCGAATCAAACCACCCACTTTTTGTTCTGTTGTACCTGCATCCCGCAGGACCACCTTCAGTCCATATAGACAATAAATGCTCAGACTTATACACCACATAGGGTGGTAACATCACTCCACAACCACTTCCACAAAACATCAAAGAAATACAAGACTTTGTTGACTCTGTTATGCATTCAACGTACCTCTACCGCCTTTTACAAATCATCTTGCTTGCTGCAGGGTCATCTCGCAGGTTTGTCTCATAATAATAACATATGTTCTCATTTGGAACATTACTGAGAACAGTTTGTAAGTTGTCAAAATAATCATTGTCTACTGTTTCATCAATAACAGCCTTTACTCATTTAATGTTGCTTAGTGTGACATTTTCTAAAGGACACTACCCAATCGAGACTTGGAAAGTTGTTTTTAAAACTCTTTACTATGTGCCCGTTTCTCAATACAGTATTTATGGAGTATCTTCAATCAAGATCAGTGATAGGAAATCCAAATGTAGCTAACTTGTCAGTATGAGCCTCAAGGGCTTGTTCTTCTTCTTGATTGAAGACTGTAGGATGGCCATGTTTTATTGCAGGTAGGTGTACCAGTAAGGGTAACCCATAGGTTGATTGATTTTTATTGCCCAAAAACATAACATTTACAGGGATGTAAAGCTTGCATAAGCAACATCAATAATTGTACAAACAACAATGACAATAAATACACAAATAATTAATCTATGTTAGAAATTATGCTCACAGAAATCTTTCATTCTATAAAAACAATTTTGAATTAATAAAGTTCTTACAAATATCTTCAATTTTTTCAGCTCCAGACTCTTAACTGACTCTGGTAGTTTATTAAATAGCTTTACAGATGTGTGTTTGAAGCTGTTTAGAGTTTTGAATATATGAGCAGTAGTCTTTTCTTACATCATTACAGTGTCGTGTGTTATAACTATGTACATCAGAATTCAGATCAAAACTAGACAAGTTCTAAGTTTAGTAAATAATTCTCTACAGTGAGTTCTAGGTGGTACTTCACATATCTGTCTCACAGCTTTTTTCTGGGCTGTAAATAAGCATTTTGAGTAGCAATTATTTCTCCACAAGATTGTCCCATACATCAAATGAACGTGAATATAACTATAATAGACACAAAGCAAAATTTTCTCATCTACTGTTGCTTGTAATTTTCTGAGCATAAATTACTTTAGAAATTTTTGGTGTTAAATAATTAACATGTGCCTCCCAACCTAAATTATTTTGTGAAACAGTGCCAAGAAACGTTACAAGAACTGTCTCTAAGGTGATTCTATTGTTATAAGAAATGATTAATTCCTGTGTTTTATTTATGTTCATAGACAGGCTATTGGCATTGCACCAGTCAGAAAGTATATCTACCTTGAGTGAGGTAGAGTTACTTATGTCACTGTTCGTAGGCACTGTAACACTTAAACTCATATAATCTGCATACAAGTAACAGTTTGTAGTATCATCTATTACATTGCTAGGTAGGTCGTTCATATACACTCCTGGAAATTGAAATAAGAACACCGTGAATTCATTGTCCCAGGAAGGGGAAACTTTATTGACACATTCCTGGGATCAGATACATCACATGATCACACTGACAGAACCACAGGCACATAGACACAGGCAACAGAGCATGCACAATGTCGGCACTAGTACAGTGTATATCCACCTTTCGCAGCAATGCAGGCTGCTATTCTCCCATCGAGACGATCGTAGAGATGCTGGATGTAGTCCTGTGGAACGGCTTGCCTTGCCATTTCCACCTGGCGCCTCAGTTGGACCAGCGTTCGTGCTGGACGTGCAGACCGCGTGAGACGACGCTTCATCCAGTCCCAAACATGCTCAATGTGGGACAGATCCGGAGATCTTGCTGGCCAGGGTAGTTGACTTACACCTTCTAGAGCACGTTGGGTGGCACGGGATACATGCGGACGTGCATTGTCCTGTTGGAACAGCAAGTTCCCTTGCCGGTCTACGAATGGAAGATCGATGGGTTCGATGACGGTTTGGATGTACCGTGCACTATTCAGTGTCCCCTCGACGATCACCAGTGGTGTACGGCCAGTGTAGGAGATCGCTCCCCACACCATGATGCTGGGTGTTGGCCCTGTGTGCCTCGGTCGTATGCAGTCCTGATTGTGGCGCTCACCTGCACGGCGCCAAACACGCATACGACCATCATTGGCACCAAGGCAGAAGCGACTCTCATCGCTGAAGACGAGACGTCTCCATTCGTCCCTCCATTCACGCCTGTCGCGACACCACTGGAGGCGGGCTGCACGATGTTGGGGCGTGAGAGGAAGACGGCCTAACGGTGTGCGGGACCGTAGCCCAGCTTCATGGAGACGGTTGCGAATGGTCCTCGCCGATACCCCAGGAGCAACAGTGTCCCTAATTTGCTGGGAAGTGGCGGTGCGGTCCCCTACGGCACTGCGTAGGATCCTACGGTCTTGGCGTGCATCCGTGCGTCGCTGCGGTCCGGTCCCAGGTCGACGGGCACGTGCACCTTCCGCCGACCACTGGCGACAACATCGATGTACTGTGGAGACCTCACGCCCCACGTGTTGAGCAATTCGGCGGTACGTCCACCCGGCCTCCCGCATGCCCACTATACGCCCTCGCTCAAAGTCCGTCAACTGCACATACGGTTCACGTCCACGCTGTCGCGGCATGCTACCAGTGTTAAAGACTGCGATGGAGCTCCGTATGCCACGGCAAACTGGCTGACACTGACGGCGGCGGTGCACAAATGCTGGGCAGCTAGCGCCATTCGACGGCCAACACCGCGGTTCGTGGTGTGTCCGCTGTGCCGTGCGTGTGATCATTGCTTGTACAGCCCTCTTGCAGTGTCCGGAGCAAGTATGGTGGGTCTGACACACCGGTGTCAATGTGTTCGTTTTTCCATTTCCAGGAGTGTATAATATGAACAAGAGAGCGGGCCTAAGATTGACCCTTGAGGAACACCATGGTTACCGGATAAGAAACTGGAATATTTGTTATTGAAGTAAACAGTTTGAGATCTATTAGATAAGTGCGACTGAATAATTTTAACTGCAGACTGAGAAACCTACAGTTTTTAATTTCAGCAGCAGAGTGTTGTGGCACAGAGTGTCAAACACTTTTGATAAATCAAAAAACTTTATACTTACGATAAATTTTTCTTCTTTTGCTTCAAAAAGTTACATATGTAGCTCATAACAGCATGTTGATAGGTTTTTCCTAAACCCAAACTGGCTATTTGAAAGTAATTAATGAGAATCTAGAAAACTGATAATTTGAATACTCATTAGTTTCTCAATGACCTTGGACAAAAGTGACACAAGAGAAACCGGCCTATAATTGCTAGGCAAATTATTGTCACCTTTTTTGTGGACTGGGAGTACTTCAGCTACTTTTAATTTTTCAGGGAAACAACTTTCATCGAAGCAGTTCATCAGAACATTATGATGTGACAGAGAACCTCTGCTATATTATGACTACTAAGTTTTAATATTTTAGAGCTGATATTGTAGGTATCCAGTGAATCACTTTTGCTAAGAGAAAGAATGACAGAGTGTACATCTTCTACACAAATGTGTTCAAAATAAAACACATTGTCCATAGCATTTTGGTTTTTATAGGCAACATCCAAATAGTAGCTAGGTTCATGTTTACTATCAGGTATCTTAATAACTACACTATCTACACTGTTTACAAAATAATTATTAAAACTACCAGCACTAATTTTGGATCCAGATACAAATTCTTTACTACCCAGTGCTAGATTCTCTTTAATGATTTTCCACATTTCTTTTGGTTTATTAAGAGCTTGTACAACCAATTTGCAATTATATTCTAATTTAGCTTTCTTAATACCCATTCTGTAATGATATTTGCATTTATATCTTACTTTGACATGCAGACAAGATGAATTCTTTGCTACGTAGTAGAAATTGTTGCATTGATCTTTAAGTTTTCGTAGTTCCTGTGTGTACCACTTACTTTTATTGATAGTCGATACTCTGCTCATGTTAACACATTTGTTCTTTAGTGGCAGGCCAATGTTAATGGCCCACATGAAGAATTCAAGAAAGTTGTTGAACTGGTTTTCTGCTCCAGTGTTACCATACGCACACAACCAATTAATTTCTCTGAGACATTTTAGAAAAATAGATATATTACAGACACTAACTGTATGTTGTGTCTTATAAGTCACAGAAGGCTTGGTGACATTAAAAATCATTGCATCCATCTTTACATGAATAATAATTCCATGATGATCAGAAACAAGAGTGTCAATCACATTGGTATCGTATTTTGAAGAATGAAAAGTTGTTACTATATTATCTATACAAGTACCCATGTTTACACTACCAGGTCTGGTGATTACATTCTTCAGTATGATATTCATCCCATTGCTTTTAAGTAAGCTATTTATTTCCAAGTTGTCAGAAGTTCTGGAGTTGAAATTAATATTAAAATCAGCCATTAGAATTACATTAGCTTTCATTTAAAAAAATGTGTTTAATAAGATGTCCAACCTTTCAAAAAATTCTCTGTTATTTTCCAATACTGGGTTTCTGTAAATACAGATAAAGGCTGTTCCATAAGTCACAATGTAACAGGCAGATATTTCAAAAGTCTGCTCCACAGATAAATTTGTTATACTAGGTAGTGGCTCAAAAACAAGGTGGTTCTTAATTAAAATGGCAGAGCCATGTCGTTTCTTATCTTTATGGCAAAAGTAAGAGGCTACTTTAAAATCTGGAATGCCTGTCAAGTTGATGCCATCAGGTACCATCCAATGTTCAGCTAAACCAAGGACTTCTATTTGCTTTCTTCTCGATCAGAACATTCAATGCATCTGTTTTATCTAATAAGCCCAGTATGTTAAGAAACATAATCTTAGCAGTATAGTTAGGTATAATTTTATTAGATTTGGATATACTGCCTGCTGAACTATTTATTTGCTGTTTTTTAGTATGGGTTAGGCCCTGGTCAACAGGAAGTGACCACACCTGGTCTAAAATAGGCTTGGTCAGTGACTCACGTTTCCCTGGTTCTTTAAACCTGCTTTCATTTTACTATATTGGACTGATGTAGAACTACTCTCACTTAATTTAGTGCCAAAGTCTAATACAAATTTTTTGGAAAATTCAGGAATTCTTTGACTTACATATTTTTTACCAAGACTGTTCACGTGAAGTCCATGTAATGTATGAAATCTACTTCCTAATCTGCTGATGTCTACAAATAACACATTTGTATATTTCTTACAAATATTAAACATAATTTCATTTGCTTTTCTTACTTCTAAATTGACGCAAGACCACATGGGTAGTTCATGGCAGTGAGGTACTGAGAAAACTAGGACATTAGGGTTTCTTAAATGATGCAATGTTTCGTCTAGCCAGCCAGGAACACTGCAACACATTCAGAATCCAGACCATCCATTTCAGCGTTGCTTGCTGCCAGATTTTAAGCTTATTTATTATTG